>NW_025745395.1:130000-170000 GCF_021184085.1 Oncorhynchus gorbuscha | reverse complement strand
GAAGACTAAAACCACAAGGCCTCTGAGTTGGGTATTGGTAGAAGACTAAAACCACAAGGCCTCTGAGTTGGGTATTGGTAGAAGACTAAAACCACAAGGCCTCTGAGTTGGGTATTGGTAGAAGACTCTAACCACAAGGCCTCTGAGTTGGGTATTGGTAGAAGACTAAAACCACAAGGCCTCTGAGTTGGGTATTGGTAGAAGACTCTAACCACAAGGCCTCGGAGTTGGGTATTGGTAGAAGACTAAAACCACAAGGCCTCTGAGTTGGGTATTGGTAGAAGACTCTAACCACAAGGCCTCTGAGTTGGGTATTGGTGGAAGACTAAAACCACAAGGCCTCTGAGTTGGGTATTGGTAGAAGACTCTAACCACAAGGCCTCTTTGTTGGGTATTGGTAGAAGACTCTAACCACAAGGCCTCTGAGTTGGGTATTGGTAGAAGACTCTAACCACAAGGCCTCTGAGTTGGGTATTGGTAGAAGACTAAAACCACAAGGCCTCTGAGTTGGGTATTGGTAGAAGACTAAAACCACAAGGCCTCTGAGTTGGGTATTGGTGGAAGACTAAAACCACAAGGCCTCTGAGTTGGGTATTGGTAGAAGACTAAAACCACAAGGCCTCTGAGTTGGGTATTGGTAGAAGACTAAAACCACAAGGCCTCTGAGTTGGGTATTGGTAGAAGACTCTAACCACAAGGCCTCTGAGTTGGGTATTGGTAGAAGACTCTAACCACAAGGCCTCTGAGTTGGGTATTGGTAGAAGACTCTAACCACAAGGCCTCTGAGTTGGGTATTGGTGGAAGACTAAAACCACAAGGCCTCTGAGTTGGGTATTGGTAGAAGACTCTAACCACAAGGCCTCTGAGTTGGGTATTGGTGGAAGACTAAAACCACAAGGCCTCTGAGTTGGGTATTGGTAGAAGACTCTAACCACAAGGCCTCTGAGTTGGGTATTGGTAGAAGACTAAAACCACAAGGCCTCTGAGTTGGGTATTGGTGGAGGAATCTAACCACAAGGCCTCTGAGTTGGGTATTGGTAGAAGACTAAAACCACAAGGCCTCTGAGTTGGGTATTGGTGGAAGACTAAAACCACAAGGCCTCTGAGTTGGGTATTGGTAGAAGACTCTAACCACAAGGCCTCTGAGTTGGGTATTGGTAGAAGACTAAAACCACAAGGCCTCTGAGTTGGGTATTGGTGGAGGAATCTAACCACAAGGCCTCTGAGTTGGGTATTGGTAGAAGACTAAAACCACAAGGCCTCTGAGTTGGGTATTGGTGGAAGACTAAAACCACAAGGCCTCTGAGTTGAGTATTGGTGGAGGAATCTAACCACAAGGCCTCTGAGTTGGGTATTGGTAGAAGACTAAAACCACAAGGCCTCTGAGTTGGGTATTGGTGGAGGAATCTAACCACAAGGCCTCTGAGTTGGGTATTGGTAGAAGACTAAAACCACAAGGCCCCTGAGTTGGGTATTAGTAGAAGACTCTAACCACAAGGCTTCTGAGTTGGGTATTGGTAGAAGACTCTAACCACAAGGCTTCTGAGTTGGGTATTGGTAGAAGACTCTAACCACAAGGCCTCTGAGTTGGGTATTGGTAGAAGACTAAAACCACAAGGCCTCTGAGTTGGGTATTGGTAGAAGACTAAAACCACAAGGCCTCTGAGTTGGTTATTGGTGGAGCAATCTAACCACAAGGCCTCTGAGTTGGGTATTGGTGGAGGAATCTAAGGTGAGGTGAGTTAGGTGAGTTAACTGTGGGTCAAACACATGGAACGGCTGGGGGTCAGGTGAGTTAGTTGAGGGCTACAACACGTGGAACGGCTGGGGATCAGGCGAGTTAGCTGTGGATCAAACATGTGGAACGGCTGGGGATCAGGTGAGTTAGTTGAGGGCTACAACACATGGAACGGCTGGGGATCAGGTGAGTTAGTTGAGGGCTACAACACGTGGAAGGGCTGGGGATCAGGTGAGTTAGTTGAGGGCTACAACACATGGAACGGCTGGGGGTCAGGTGAGTTAGTTGAGGGCTACAACATGTGGAACGGCTGGGGATCAGGTGAGTTAGTTGAGGGCTACAACACGTGGAAGGGCTGGGGATCAGGTGAGTTAGTTGAGGGCTACAACACATGGAACGGCTGGGGGTCAGGTGAGTTAGTTGAGGGCTACAACACGTGGAACGGCTGGGGATCAGGTGAGTTAGTTGAGGGCTACAACACGTGGAACGGCTGGGGATCAGGTGAGTTAGTTGAGGGCTACAACACGTGGAACGGCTGGGGATCAGGGAGTTAGCTGAGGGATCAAACACGTGGAACGGCTGGGGATCAGGTGAGTTAGTTGAGGGCTACAACACGTGGAACGGCTGGGGATCAGGTGAGAGTTGAGGGCTACAACACGTGGAACGGCTGGGGATCAGGCGAGTTAGTTGAGGGCTACAACACGTGGAACGGCTGGCGATCAGGTGAGTTAGTTGAGGGCTACAACACGTGGAAGGGCTGGGGATCAGGTGAGTTAGTTGAGGGCTACAACACGTGGAACGGCTGGCGATCAGGTGAGTTAGTTGAGGGCTACAACACAATTACAAAATGTCTGGGGGGGTAAAGAGGACAGGTTTGAAAACCACTGGCCTAATTTCTCTCTCAACATCACTGATTGGCCGGAAAGTACTGCTGTCCAAAAAAACGGCACCCTATTCCCTATATAGTGGACTACTCTAAACCAGCACCCACAGTATGTAGGGAATAGGATACGGTTTGGGACAAAGCACTGGTCTCCCAGTTCTGCATCCGTCTCTCATTAGAAGGGAAGGATGAAAACCCTGCCTCCTTCCCTCCCTCTCCATCATCCCTACCAGTATAGTTCAGCAGTAACTTTACTATGAATGAGTATGAAACTATCTACTCTATTAAATATAACTACCATCATATCATCATTCACCCCCCCCTCTCTCTCTCTCTCTCTCTCTCTCTCCTCCTCTCTCTCTCTCTCTCTCTCTCTCTCTCTCTCTCTCTCTCTCTCTCTCTCTCTCTCTCTCTCTCTCTCTCTCTCTCTCTCTCTCTCTCTCTCTCTCTCTCTCTCTCTCTCTCTCTCTCTCTCTCTCTCAATTCAATTCAATTCAAGGGCTTTATTGTCATGGGAAACATGTGTTAACATTGCCAAAGCAAGTGAGGTAGATAATATACAAAGTTAATATATAAAGTGAAAAACAACAAAAATTAACAGTAAACATTACACATACAACAGTTTCAAAACAGTAAAGACATTACAAATGTCATATTATTATATATATATATATATATATATATATATATATATATATACACAATGTACAAATAGTTAAAGGACACAAGATAAAATAAATAAGCATAAACATGGGTTGTATTTACAATGGTGTTTGTTCTTCACTGGTTGCCCTTTTCTCGTGGCAACAGGTCACAAATCTTGCTGCTGTGATGGCACACTGTGGAATTTCACCCAGTAGATATGGGAGTTTTTCAAAATTGGATATGTTTTCAAATTCTTTGTGGATCTGTGTGATCTGGGGGAAATATGTCTCTCTAATATGGTCATACATTGGGCAGGAGGTTAGGAAGTGCAGCTCAGTTTCCACCTCATTTTGTGGGCAGTGAGCACATAGCCTGTCTTCTCTTGAGAGCCATGTCTGCCTACGGCGGCCTTTCTCAATAGCAAGGCTATGCTCACTGAGTCTGTACATATCAGTTTCTCAGTTTCTCATATACCTCTCTCTCTCTCTCTCCCCCCCCCCTCTCTCTCTCTCTCTCTCTCTCTCTCTCTCTCTCTCTCTCTCTCTCTCTCTCTCTCTCTCTCTCTCTCTCTCTCTCTCTCTCTCTCTCTCTCTCTCTCTCTCTCTCTCTCTCTCTCTCTCTCTCTCTCTCTCTCTCTCTCTCTCTCTCTCTCTCTCTTCTCTCTCTCTCTCTCTCTCTCTCTCTCTCTCTCTCTCTCTCTCTCTCTCTCTCTCTCTCTCTCTCTCTCTCTCTCTCTCTCTCTCTCTCTCTCTCTCTCTATCAGGACTCTCTCTCTCTCTCTCTCTCTTTTTAATCTCTCATCTCTCTCTCTCTTAGGGTGACTGCTCTCTCCATCTCTTTCTCTCCATCCTCTCCTCTCTCTCTCTCCATCCATCTTTCTCTCTTCATCCATCCTCTCTCATCCCTCTCTCTCTATCCATCCTCTCTCTCTATCCATCTCTCCATCTCTCTCTCTCTCTATCCATCTCTCTCTCTATCCATCCTCTCTCATCCTCTCTCTCTATCCATCCTCTCTCAACCCATCTCTTTCTCTATCCACTCCTCTCTCTCTATCCATCTTTCTCTCTTCATCCATCCTCTCTCATCCCACTCTCTCTATCCATCCTCTCTCTCTATCCCTATCTCTCTATCCATCCTCTCTCTCTATCCATCCTCTCTCATACCTCTCTCTCTATCCATCCTCTCTCAACCCTCTCTCTATCCATCCTCTCTCATACCTCTCTCTCTATCCATCCTCTCTCAGCCCTCTCTCTCCATCCATCCTCTCTCTCTATCCCTATCTCTCTATCCATCCTCTCTCATACCTCTCTCTCTATCCATCCTCTCTCAGCCCTCTCTCTCTATCCATCCTCTCTCAGCCCTCTCTCTCTATCCATCCATCTCTCTCATACCTCTCTCTCTATCCATCCTCTCTCAGCCCTCTCTCTATCCTCCTCCATCTCTATCCATCTCTCTCATCCATCTCTCTCTATCCATCCTCTCTCTCTCTCCATCCTCTCTCTCTATCCATCCTCTCTATCAATCCTCTTCTCTCCATCCTCTCTCTCTATCCATCCTCTCTATCCATCCTCTTCTCTCCATCCTCTCTCTCTATCCATCCTCTCTATCCATCCTCTTCTCTCCATCCTCTCTCTCTCTCCATCCTCTCTCTCTATCCATCCTCTTCTCTCCATCCTCTCTCTCTCCATCCTCTCTCTCTATCCATCCTCTCTATCCATCCTCTTCTCTCCATCCTCTCTCTCTCTCCATCCTCTCTCTCTATCCATCCTCTCTATCCATCCTCTTCTCTCCATCCTCTCTCTCTCTCCATCCCCTCTCTCTATCCATCCTCTCTATCCATCCTCTCTATCCATCCTCTTCTCTCCATCCTCTCTCTCTATCCATCCTCTCTGTCTATCCATCCTCTTCTCTCCATCTCTAATCAGTAATTTCGGCTCTTCTGCACCCCGTTGTTTTTCAAGTAACTTTGGCCGCACAAACACACAGTGTTCAGCCGGTCCATTCCGCTGTGATAAGGGTCTCTCACCCTAACCACCCAGCCGGTCCATTCCACTGTGTTAAGGGTCTCTCACCCTAACCACCCAGCCGGTCCATTCCACTGTGTTAAGGGTCTCTCACCCTAACCACCCAGCCGGTCCATTCCACTGTGTTAAGGGTCTCTCACCCAAACCACCCAGCCGGTCCATTCCACTGTGTTAAGGGTCTCTCACCCTAACCACCCAGCCGGTCCATTCCACTGTGTTAAGGGTCTCTCACCCTAACCACCCAGCCGGTCCATTCCACTGTGTTAAGGGTCTCTCACCCAAACCACCCAGCCGGTCCATTCCACTGTGTTAAGGGTCTCTCACCCAAACCACCCAGCCGGTCCATTCCACTGTGTTAAGGGTCTCTCACCCTAACCACCCAGCCGGTCCATTCCACTGTGTTAAGGGTCTCTCACCCTAACCACCCAGCCGGTCCATTCCACTGTGTTAAGGGTCTCTCACCCTAACCACCCAGCCGTGTGGTTTTAGCTTCAGGACTGTCTGGTCTTTCTCTGTCTCTCTCTGTCTCTCTCTGTCTCTTTGTCTCTCTGTGTCTCTGTCTCTCTCTCTGTCCCTGTCTCTTTGTCTCTCTGCCTCTCTCTGTGTCTCTGTCTATTTGTCTCTCTGTCTCTGTCTCTCTGTCTCTCTCTCTGTCTCTGTGTCTCTCTCTCTGTCTCTGTGTCTCGCTCTCTGTCTCTGTGTCTCTCTCTCTGTCTCTGTGTCTCTGTCTCTCTCTCTGTCTATCTGTGTCTCTCTCTCTGTCTCTGTGTCTCTGTTGCTCTCTCTGTGTATCTCTGTCTCTCTCTGTCTCTCTCTCTGTCTCTTTGTCTCTGTGTGTCTCTGTCTCTCTCTCTGTCCCTGTCTCTTTGTCTCTCTGTCTCTCTCGCTCTGTCTCTGCCTCTCTCTGTGTATTTGTCTCTCTGTCTCTGTCTCTCTGTCTCTCTCTCTGTCTCTGTGTCTCTCTCTCTGTCTCTGTGTCTCTCTCTCTGTCTCTGTGTCTCTCTCTCTGTCTATCTGTGTGTCTCTCTCTGTCTCTGTGTCTCTGTTGCTCTCTCTGTGTTTCTCTGTCTCTCTCTGTCTCTCTTTCTCTCCATCTCTCGCAATCCCTCTCCCTAAATCTCTCTCTCCCTCCCCCTCTCCCTCCCTCACCATCCATCCCCCTCGCCATCCCTCCCCAAAATCTATCTCTCACTGTCTCTGTCTTGGGCTCTCTCTTTTCTCTCTCTCTCCCACCAGCCCCTCTTTAAGCAGCTCAGTTATTCTGCATAAGCTTTTTAGACATTAGCCATAGCGTGGTAATCTGTGTGTGTGTGTGTGTGTGTGTGTGTGTGTGTGTGTGTGTGTGTGTGTGTGTGTGTGTGTGTGTGTGTGTGTGTGTGTGTGTGTGTGTGTGTGTGTGTGTGTGTGTGTGTGTGTGTGTGTGTGTGTGTGTGTGTGTGTGTGTGTGTGTGAGAGAGAGAGAGAGAGGGTGAGAGGTGTTTGTTAGAGGGGATGTGTGAGGCAGGTTAGTGATGTGTTGCTATGTGATACAGACCAGTGGCTTTACAGCTGAGGCTATACTTCTATTACATTACATTATACACACACTCAGCTTTTTAACATTATTTTTTCAGAGTTTTTAAATCCTATTTACCCCAAACCCTCAACCTAAACCTAACCTTAACCCTTAAACCTAAACCTAACCCCTAACCCTCAACCTAAACCTAACCTTAACCCTTAAACCTAAACCTAACCTTAACCCTTAAACCTAAACCTAACGCCTAACCCTCAACCTAAACCTAACCCCTAACCCTCAACCTAAACCTAACCTTAACCCTTAAACCTAACCTTAACCCTTAAACCTAAACCTAACGCCTAACCCTCAACCTAAACCTAACCCCTAACCCTCAACCTAAACCTAACCCCTAACCCTCAACCTAAACCTAACCTTAACCCTTAAACCTAAACCTAACCTTAACCCTTAAACCTAAACCTAACCCTCAACCTAAACCTAACCCCTAACCCTCAACCTAAACCTAACCCCTAACCCTCAACCTAAACCTAACCCCTAACCCTCAACCTAAACCTAACCCTCAACCTAACCTTAACCCTCAAACCTAAACCTAACCCCTAACCCTCAACCTAAACCTTAACCCTCAACCTAAACCTAAACCTAACCCCTAACCTAAACCTAACCTTAACCCTTAAACCTAACCTTAACCCTTAAACCTAACCCCTAACCCTCAACCTAACCCCTAACCCTCAACCTAAATCTAACATGAACCTTAAACCTAACCCCTAACCCTCAACCTAAACATAACCCTAACCCTCAACCTAAACCCCTAACCCTCAACCTAAACCTAACCCCTAACTATAACCCTCAACCTAAATCTAACCCCTAACCCTCAACCTAAACCTAACCCCTAACTATAACCCTCAACCTAAACCTAACCCCTAACCCTCAAACTAACCCCTAACCCTCAACCTAAACCTAACCCCTAACTATAACCCTCAACCTAAACCTAACCCCTAACCCTCAACCTAACCCCTAACCCCTAACCCTCAACCTAAACATAACCCTAACCCTCAACCTAAACCTAACCCTCAACCTAACCCCTAACACTCAACCTAAACATAACCTAACCCTCAACCTAACCACTAACCCTCAACCTAAACCTGTCCCTAACTATAACCCTCAACCTAAACCTAACCCTAACCCTCAACCTAAACCTAACCCCTAACCCTCAACCTAACCCCTAACCTAAACCTAAGCCCTAACCCTAACCCTCAACCTAAGTTTTAATGCACTATTGTAAAGTGACTGTTCCAATGTCATAAGGTGAATGCACCTAACCCTCAACCTAACATTCTAGTGACTTGTCAGGACATTCTAGTGACTTGTCAGAACATTCTAGTGACTTGTCAGAACATTCTAGTGACTTGTCAGAACATTCTAGTGACTTGTCAGGACATTCTAGTGACTTGTCAGAACATTCTAGTGACTTGTCAGAACATTCTAGTGACTTGTCAGGACATTCTAGTGACTTGTCAGGACATTCTAGTGACTTGTCAGAACATTCTGTGTGTGTGTGTGCGTGTGTGTGAGACCTTGGTCTGTGGAGGGTGGCACCTGGAGCCAGATGCTACCTCGTTACCGATGGCAACCCACACCAGGTAAACGATCGTTCAACAACATTAGACATTAGAGAGAATGTCTACAGTTTGCGTGAATAGCGGGGCGCTCTGCTACAGAATGATGATGATTGATGGAAACAGAGGGAGAGGAGAGAGAGAGAGGGAGGGGGAGAGGGAGAAAGAGAGGGAGGGGGTTGAGGGGGGTTGAGAGGAAGAGAGAAAGAGAGGGAGAGGGAGGGGGGGAGAGGGAAGGGGAGGGAGGGAGGGGAGGGGGAGAGGGAGGGGAGAGAAGAGAGGGGGAGGGGGGAGAGGGAAGGGGAGAGGGAGAGGGAGGGGGGGAGAGGAGAGAGAAAGAGAGGGAAGGGGGAGAGAGAGAGAGAGAGGAGGGGGAGAGGGAGAGAGAAGGGAGAGAGGGAGGGGGAGAGGGAGAGGGAGGGAGAGGGAGGGGAGAGGGAGAGGGAGAGGGGAGGGAGAGGGAGAGGGAGAGGGAGAGGGAGAGGGAGAGGGAGAGGGAGAGGGAGAGGGGAGGGAGGGGAGGAGAGGGAGAGGGGGAGAGGGAGAGGGGAGAGGGAGAGGGGAGGGAGGGAGAGGGAGAGGGAGGGGAGGGGGAGAGGGAGGGAGGGAGGAGGGAGAGGAGGGGGAGGGAGAGGGAGGGGAGAGGGAGGGAGGGGAGAGAGAGAGGGAGAGGGAGAGGGAGGGGAGGGAGAGAGGGAGGGGAGGGGAGAGGGAGGGGAGAGGGAGAGGGAGGGGAGGAGAGAGGGAGAGGGAGAGGGGAGGGAGAGGGGAGAGATTGAAAGTCCTTTTAAGTAATTTTAAAAGTAGTTTCTTTTAAATCAAAAGGAAAAAGTTTGAGAGTTCAGCCCTGTTGCCATTTATGCAGATGACTTCCCTTTAAACGGTTTGTGTGTGTGTGTGTGTGTGTGTGTGTGTGTGTGTGTGTGTGTGTGTGTGTGTGTGTGTGTGTGTGTGTGTGTGTGTGTGTGTGTGTGTGTGTGTGTGTGTGTGTGTGTGTGTGTGTGTGTGTGTGTGTGTGTGTGTGTGTGTGGTAATTGGCTACTTCAATAAGGTTTCTCAGTTTGGAGTTCATCTGGGGTCCTTTGATCAGACAGGGACTCTCCTTGGACACCTTGACTCTAAGGACCCCACGTCTCCATGGAGACCGTTGTCGTAACGACTCCCTGATCACCCAGAGAGTCAGAGAAAGAGAGAAATAAGAAATGTAATGTTTTCTTGGTGTGATGAAGTCTAACAGTGGACTGTAGTGTGACATCATCTAGTCTAACAGTGGACTGTAGTGTGACGTCATCTAGTCTAACAGTGGACTGTAGTGTGACATCATCTTGTCTAACAGTGGACTGTAGTGTGACGTCATCTAGTCTAACAGTGGACTGTAGTGTGACATCATCTAGTCTAACAGTGGACTGTAGTGTGACATCATCTAGTCTAACAGTGGACTGTAGTGTGACATCATCTAGTCTAACAGTGGACTGTAGTGTGACATCATCTAGTCTAACAGTGGACTGTAGTGTGACATCATCTAGTCTAACAGTGGACTGTAGTGTGACGTCATCTAGTCTAACAGTGGACTGTAGTGTGACGTCATCTAGTCTAACAGTGGACTGTAGTGTGACATCATCTAGTCTAACAGCGGACTGTAGTGTGACATCATCTAGTCTAACAGTGGACTGTAGTGTGACATCATCTAGTCTAACAGTGGACTGTAGTGTGACATCATCTAGTCTAACAGTGGACTGTAGTGTGACATCATCTAGTCTAACAGTGGACTGTAGTGTGACATCATCTAGTCTAACAGTGGACTGTAGTGTGACATCATCTAGTCTAACAGTGGACTGTAGTGTGACATCATCTAGTCTAACAGTGGACTGTAGTGTGACATCATCTAGTCTAACAGTGGACTGTAGTGTGACATCATCTAGTCTAACAGTGGACTGTAGTGTGACATCATCTAGTCTAACAGTGGACTGTAGTGTGACATCATCTAGTCTAACAGTGGACTGCAGTGTGACATCATCTAGTCTAACAGCGGACTGTAGTGTGACATCATCTAGTCTAACAGCGGACTGTAGTGTGACATCATCTAGTCTAACAGTGGACTGTAGTGTGACATCATCTAGTCTAACAGTGGACTGTAGTGTGACATCATCTAGTCTAACAGTGGACTGTAGTGTGACATCATCTAGTCTAACAGTGGACTGTAGTGTGACATCATCTGGTCTAGTCTACTGGACTCTCTCTAGTGGACTGTGTGTCTCTGGGGAGAGTCATCACACACACAGCATAATGTCCTGACAAACCCTCCCCTAAACCACTGTGTTCTCTCTGGGGAGAGTCATACACAGCATAATGTCCTGACATCATCCCCCTAAACCGGACGACGCACAACCCCATGGGGCTCGTGGACACGGCCGGCTGTAACACAGCCTGGAATCGAACCCGGGGTAGGCACAGCAGTGCCTTAGACCGCTGGGCCACTAGGGAGGCCACTATTTTCATAAATATCGTCTGTGATGACTGGTTGACTGAGCATATGAAGAATAAATAGACATAATGATAGAGAGAGATGGAGAGAGAGAGAAGTGAGAGAGATGGAGGAGAGAGAGATGGGAGGAGAGAGAGATGGAGAGAGTCCTGAGAGATGGAGAGAGAGAGATGGAGGAGAGAGAATGGGGAGAGAGACCCCATGGGGAGAGAGATGGAGGAGAGTCAGAGAAGGAGAGAGCTGAGATGGAGGAGAGAGAGATGAGAGAGAGAGGAGAGAGAGAGGAGAGAGGGCTGGAGGAGAGAGAGGAGAGAGAGATGAGAGAGAGAGAGCTGAGAGAGATGGAGGAGAGAGAGATGGAGGAGAGAGATGTGAGAGAGATGGAGGAGAGAGATCGTGGAGGAGAGATGAGTGAGAGAGATGGAGGAGAGAGAGATGTGAGAGATGGGGAGAGAGAGGAGGAGAGAGAGAGAGAGAGATGGAGAGATGGAGGAGAGAGAGATGGAGGAGAGAGAGATGGAGAGAGAGATGAGAGATGGAGAGAGAGATGGAGGAGAGAGATGGAGATGGATGGAGGAGAGAGAGGGATGGAGTGAGAGAGATGGAGAGAGAGATGAGAGAGAGATGGAGAGAGATGGAGAGAGAGAGAGAGAGAGAGATGGAGGAGAGAGATGGAGGAGAGAGATGGAGAGAGAGAGAGAGAGATGGAGGAGAGAGGGATGGAGGAGAGAGAGAGATGTGAGAGAGATGGAGGAGGAGAGAGAGAGAGAGAGATGGAGAGAGAGAGAGAGAGAGGGATGGAGGAGAGAGAGAGTGAGAGGATGGAGGAGAGAGAGAGATGGATGAGAGAGATGGAGGAGAGAGAGATGTGAGAGAGATGTGAGAGATGGAGGAGAGAGATGGAGGAGAGAGGGATGGAGGAGAGAGAGAGAGATGGAGGAGAGAGGGATGGAGGAGAGAGAGATGAGAGAGAGATGGATGGAGAGAGATGGAGAGAGAGAGAGAGAGAGAGATGGAGGAGAGAGGGATGGAGAGAGAGAGAGAGAGAGAGATGGAGGAGAGAGGGATGGAGAGAGAGAGATGTGAGAGATGGAGGGAGAGAGAGATGGAGGAGAGAGAGAGAGAGATGGAGAGAGATGGAGAGAGAGAGATGGAGGAGAGAGAGAGTGAGAGAGATGGAGGAGAGAGAGATGGAGGAGAGAGGGATGAGAGGAGAGAGAGATGGAGAGATGGATGGAGAGAGAGAGATGGAGGAGAGAGAAGAGAGAGGATGGAGAGAGAGAGAGAGATGGAGAGAGAGATGGAGGGAGAGAGATGGAGGAGAGAGATCTGAGTTGGTGTTTGGAGGAGAGAGGGATGGAACAGAGACAGACACACACAGATGGACACACACACAACACAGATATGGACACATGGACACACACACACACACACACACACACACACACACACACACACACACACACACACACACACACACACACACACACACACACACACACACACACACACACACACACACACACACACACACACACACACACACACACACACACTTACAGAAGCCTCAGTATCGTACTGATGAATATAAATTGCTCATTTCAGAGTAAATGGATCCCAAACAAAATACCTCTTTCTCTCTCCTCGCTTTACCCTCTCATCTCCCCCTCCCTTGATCCCTCTCTACTCTCCCCTCCCTCTTCTCCTCCTCTCCTCTCCTCTCCTCTCCTCTCCTCTCCTCTCCCTCCTCTCCTCTCCTCTCCTCTCCTCTCCTCTCCTCTCCTCTCCTCTCCTCTCCCCTCTCCTCTCCCTCCCCTCTCCTCTCCTCCCCTCCCCTCCCTCTCCTCTCCTCTCCTCTCCCCTCCCCTCCTCCTCTCCCTCCTCTCCTCTCCTCTCCCTCCCCTCCCCTCCCCTCCCCTCCCCTCCCCTCCCCTCCCCTCCCCTCCCTCCCCTCCCTCTCTCCTCCTCTCCTCTCTTCTCCTCTCCTCTCCTCTCCTCTCTTCTCCTGTCCTTTCCTCTTCCCCTCCCCTCCCCTCTCTCTCCTCCCCTCCCCTCCTCTCCTCTCCTCTCCTCTCCTCTCCTCTCCTCTCCTCTCCTCTCCACTCCTCTCCTCATCTTGTCTGGTCTCTGAAAGTCACTCCATTGTGTAATATGCAGAACGGGATGATTCTGAGCAGAAGCACTAATATCCTTAACATACTCACAATGCCTTTGTGTGTGTGTGTGTGAGTCATGTTTGTGTGTGTGTGTCACGTGTGTGAGTCACGAGTGTGGTGCCACGTGTACGTGTGTGTGCGTATGAACCGAGTCCAGCCCTTACCTCGGTATAATGTGTGTCTGTGTCTATGTGTGTCTGTGTCTATGTGTGTCTATGTGTGTTTGTGTCTATGTGTGTCTGTGTCTGTGTCTGTCTGTGTTTGTGTGTGTCTGTGTCTGTGTCTGTGTCTGTGTCTGTGTCTATGTGTGTCTGTATCTGTGTGTGTCTGTGTCTGTGTCTGTGTGTGTCTGTCTATAATCTGTGTTCGTCCCGCCCTTACCTCTGTGTCTCGCCGCTGTATTGGCCACGGCCCACTTGATTGACAGCACAGAGTCTGAACTGATAGGTCCTGGCAGGGGTGAGCCCGCCCACCGACACCTGTGTCACAACAGGCCCCACCTCCGACGTGTACACCTTCCATGGAGAGTCTTAGGAGACATGAAGGGGTTAGAACAGGACATGAAGGGGTTAGAACAGGACATGAAGGGGTTAGAACAGGACATGAAGGGGTTAGAACAGGACATGAAGGGGTTAGAACAGGACACGAAGGGGTTAGAACAGGACATGAAGGGGTTAGAACAGAACATGAAGGGGTTAGAACAGGACATGAAGGGGTTAGAACAGAACATGAAGGGGTTAGAACAGGACATGAAGGGGTTAGAACAGGACATGAAGGGGTTAGAACAGGACATGAAGGGGTTAGAACAGGACATGAAGGGGTTAGAACAGGACATGAAGGGGTTAGAACAGGACATGAAGGGGTTAGAACAGGACATGAAGGGGTTAGAACAGAACATGAAGGGGTTAGAACAGGACATGAAGGGGTTAGAACAGAACATGAAGGGGTTAGAACAGGACATGAAGGGGTTAGAACAGGACATGAAGGGGTTAGAACAGGACATGAAGGGGTTAGAACAGGACATGAAGGGGTTAGAACAGGACATGAAGGGGTTAGAACAGGACATGAAGGGGTTAGAACAGGACATGAAGGGGTTAGAACAGGACATGAAGGGGTTAGAACAGGACATGAAGGGGTTAGAACAGGACATGAAGGGGTTTGACCAGGACATGAAGGGGTTAGAACAGGACATGAAGGGGTTAGAACAGGACATGAAGGGGTTAGAACAGGACATGAACCTCCAACGAACACAATCAACCAATTAATAAAAAGGAAGAAGAACGAAGAAGAAACCAGTTAAGATCCTGTAGTCTCCCTCTCTAGTGTATAACCTATATATATACCCTCCTCTCTCTAGTATATAACCTACATCTATACCCTCCCCTCTCTAGTGTATAACCTATATATATACCCTCCCCTCTCTAGTGTATAACCTATATATATACCCTCCTCTCTCTAGTATATAACCTACATCTATACCCTCCCCTCTCTAGTGTATAACCTATATATATATACCCTCCTCTCTCTAGTGTATAACATACATATATACCCTCCTCTCTAGTATATAACCTACATCTATACCCTCCTCTCTCTAGTGTATAACCTACATCTATATACCCTCCCCTCTCTAGTATATAACCTACATCTATATCATCCCCTCTCTAGTGTATAACCTATATCTATACCCTCCTCTCTCTAGTATATAACCTACATATATACCCTCCTCTCTCTAGTGTATAACCTACATATATACCCTCCTCTCTCTAGTGTATAACCTACATATATACCCTCCTCTCTCTAGTGTATAACCTACATATATACCCTCCTCTCTCTAGTATATAACCTACATATATACCCTCCTCTCTCTAGTATATAACCTATATATATACCCTCCTCTCTCTAGTGTATAACCTATATCTATACCCTCCCTCCTCTCTCTAGTATATAACCTACATATATACCCTAACCTCTCTCTAGTATATAACCTACATATATACCCTCCTCTCTCTAGTATATAACCTATATATATACCCTCCTCTCTCTAGTGTATAACCTATATCTATACCCTCCTCTCTCTAGTGTATAACCTATATCTATACCCTCCTCTCTCTAGTATATAACCTATATATATACCCTCCTCTCTCTAGTGTATAACCTATATATATACCCTCTCCTCTCTCTAGTGTATAACCTATATCTATACTCCTCCTCTCTCTAGTATATAACCTATATCTATACCCTCCTCTCTCTAGTATATAACCTACATATATACCCTCCTCTCTCTAGTATATAACCTACATATATACCCTCCTCTCTCTAGTATATAACCTACATCTATAACCTCCTCTCTCTAGTATATAACCTACATATATACCCTCCTCTCTCTAGTATATAACCTACATATATACCCTCCTCTCTCTAGTGTATAACCTACATCTATACCCTCCTCTCTCTAGTGTATAACCTATATCTATACCCTCCTCTCTCTAGTGTATAACCTATATCTATACCCTCCTCTCTCTAGTGTATAACCTATATCTATACCCTCCTCTCTCTAGTATATAACCTACATCTATACCCTCATCTCCCTCTCTCTAGTATATAACCTACATCTATACCCTCCTCTCTCTAGTATATAACCTACATCTATACCCTCATCTCCCTCTCTCTAGTATATAACCTACATCTATACCCTCCTCTCTCTAGTATATAACCTACATATATACCCTCCTCTCTCTAGTGTATAACCCTCCTCTCTCTAGTATATAACCTACATTTATACCCTCCTCTCTCTATTATATAACCTACATATATACCCTCCTCTCTCTAGTATATAACCTACATATATACCCTCCTCTCTCTATTATATAACCTACATATATACCCTCCTCTCTCTAGTGTATAACCTACATCTATATACCCTCCTCTCTCTAGTATATAACCTACATCTATACCCTCATCTCCCTCTCTCTAGTATATAACCTACATCTATATACCCTCCTCTCTAGTATATAACCTACATCTATACCCTCCTCTCTCTAGTATATAACCTACATCTATATACCCTCCTCTCTCTAGTATATAACCTACATCTATACCCTCCTCTCCCTCTCTCTAGTGTATAACCTACATCTATACCCTCCTCTCTCTAGTATAAAACCTACATCTATAACCTCCTCTCTCTAGTATATAACCTACATATATACCCTCCTCTCTCTAGTATATAACCTACATATATACCCTCCTCTCTCTAGTGTATAACCTATATCTATACCCTCCTCTCTCTAGTGTATAACCTATATCTATACCCTCCTCTCTCTAGTGTATAACCTACATCTATATACCCTCCTCTCTCTAGTATATAACCTACATCTATACCCTCCTCTTCCTCTCTCTAGTATATAACCTACATCTATACCCTCCTCTCCCTCTCTCTAGTATATAACCTACATCTATACCCTCCTCTCTCTAGTCTATAACCTACATCTATACCCTCCTCTCCCTCTCTCTAGTGTATAACCTACATCTATATCATCTCTCCCTCTCTCTAGTATATAACCTACATCTATATACCCTCCTCTCTCTAGTATATAACCTACATCTATACCCTCCTCTCTCTAGTATATAACCTACATCTATAACCTCCTCTCTCTAGTATATAACCTACATATATACCCTCCTCTCTCTAGTGTATAACCTACATCTATACCCTCCTCTCCCTAGTATATAACCTACATATATACCCTCCTCTCTCTAGTGTATAACCTACATCTATACCCTCCTCTCTCTAGTGTATAACCTACATCTATACCCTCCTATCCCTATTATATAACCTACATATATACCCTCCTCTCTCTAGTATATAACCTACATATATACCCTCCTCTCTCTAGTGTATAACATACATATATACCCTCCTCTCTCTAGTGTATAACCTACATCTATACCCTCCTCTCTCTAGTGTATAACCTACATCTATACCCTCCTCTCTCTAGTGTATAACCTACATCTATACCCTCCTCTCTCTAGTATATAACCTACATATATACCCTCCTCTCTCTAGTGTATAACCTACATCTATACCCTCCTCTCTCTAGTATATAACCTACATCTATACCCTCCTATCCCTATTATATAACCTACATATATACCCTCCTCTCTCTAGTATATAACCTACATATATACCCCCTCCCTCTCTAGTGTATAAACATACATATATACCCTCCTCTCTCTAGTGTATAACCTACATCTATACCCTCCTCTCTCTAGTATATAACCTACATATATACCCTCCTCTCTCTAGTGTATAACATACATATATACCCTCCTCTCTCTAGTGTATAACCTACATCTATACCCTCCTCTCTCTAGTGTATAACCTACATCTATACCCTCCTCTCTCTAGTGTATAACCTACATCTATACCCTCCTCTCTCTAGTGTATAACCTACATCTATCCCCTCCTCTCTCTAGTATATAACCTACATATATACCCTCCTCTCTCTCTCTCCCTCCGTTTCTTCCTACCTCTGTCTTACAGACCTCCACTCTACCACTAACAGACCTCCACTCTACCACTAACAGACCTCCACTCTACCACTAACAGACCTCCACTCTAAACAGACCTCCACTCTACCTCTAAACAGAACTCCACTCTACCACTAACAGATCTCCACTCTACCACTAACAGACCTCCACTCTACCACTAACAGACCTCCACTCTACCACTAACAGACCTCCACTCTACCACTAACAGACCTCCACTCTACCCCTAACAGACCTCCACTCTACCACTAACAGACCTCCACTCTACCTCTAACAGACCTCCACTCTAAACAGACCTCCACTCTACCACTAACAGACCTCCACTCTACCACTAACAGACCTCCACTCTACCACTAACAGACCTCCACTCTAAACAGACCTCCACTCTACCTCTAAACAGAACTCCACTCTACCACTAACAGACCTCCACTCTACCACTAACAGACCTCCACTCTAAACAGACCTCCACTCTACCACTAACAGACCTCCACTCTACCACTAACAGACCTCCACTCTACCTCTAAACAGACCTCCACTCTAAACAGACCTCCACTCTACCACTAACAGACCTCCACTCTACCACTAACAGACCTCCACTCTACCACTAACAGACCTCCACTCTAAACAGACCTCCACTCTACCACTAACAGACCTCCACTCTACCACTAACAGACCTCCACTCTACCACTAACAGACCTCCACTCTAAACAGACCTCCACTCTACCACTAACAGACCTCCACTATACCACTAACAGACCTCCACTCTAAACAGACCTCCACTCTACCACTAACAGACCTCCACTATACCACTAACAGACCTCCACTCTAAACAGAACTCCACTCTACCACTAACAGACCTCCACTCTACCACTAACAGACCTCCACTCTACACAGACCTCCACTCTACCACTAAACAGACCTCCACTCTACCTCTAAACAGAACTCCACTCTACCACTAACAGATCTCCACTCTACCACTAACAGACCTCCACTCTACCACTAACAGACCTCCACTCTACCACTAACAGACCTCCACTCTACCACTAACAGACCTCCACTCTACCCCTAACAGACCTCCACTCTACCACTAACAGACCTCCACTCTACCTCTAACAGACCTCCACTCTAAACAGACCTCCACTCTACCACTAACAGACCTCCACTCTACCACTAACAGACCTCCACTCTACCACTAACAGACCTCCACTCTAAACAGACCTCCACTCTACCTCTAAACAGAACTCCACTCTACCACTAACAGACCTCCACTCTACCACTAACAGACCTCCACTCTACCACTAACAGACCTCCACTCTACCACTAACAGACCTCCACTCTACCTCTAAACAGACCTCCACTCTAAACAGACCTCCACTCTACCACTAACAGACCTCCACTCTACCACTAACAGACCTCCACTCTAAACAGACCTCCACTCTACCACTAACAGACCTCCACTCTACCACTAACAGAGCTCCACTCTACCACTAACAGACCTCCACTCTACCACTAACAGACCTCCACTCTAAACAGACCTCCACTCTACCACTAACAGACCTCCACTCTACCACTAACAGACCTCCACTCTAAACAGACCTCCACTCTACCACTAACAGACCTCCACTCTACCACTAACAGACCTCCACTCTAAACAGACCTCCACTCTACCACTAACAGATCCAGAGCAGAAACTCACTGTTCTCAGACAGCTCCAGTATGTAGTGTAGAAGAGGAGAGTTTCCATCGAAGGGTCTGACCCAGGAGAGAAGAACTGAACGGCTGTCTGAATCATTCAGAGACACAGACAGAGACCTGGGGGAGTGGGGGAGCTCACTGTGGGACAGGAGGGGGAGAGGGGGAGGAGAGAGAGGGGAGGAGAGAGGGGAGAGAGGGGAGGAGAGAGAGGGGAGGAGAGAGAGGGGAGGATAGGGAGGTGGAGGGAGGGAGAGAGGGGGGGGAGGGGAGAGGGGAGGTGGAGGGGAGGAGAGAGAGGGGAGGGGAGGGGGTAGAGAGAGAGGGAGGGAGAGAGAGGAGGGAGAGAGGGGAGGTGGAGGGAGGTAGAGAGAGAGGGAGGGAGAGAGGGGGAAAAAGACAATATTACTTTCTATTATTTGATCATTATGTGAAGGCATGTGATATATTAGACAGATTTGAGGGTTGAGAGATGGAGAGAGACAGAGAGATGGAGAGAGTGACAGAGAGATGGAGAGAGGGACAGAGAGATGGAGAGAGGGACAGAGAGATGGAGAGAGGGACAGAGAAATGGAGAGAGGGACAGAGATGGAGAGAGGGACAGAGAGTTGGAGAGAGAGACAGAGAGATGGGAGAGAGACAGAGAGATGGAGAGAGACAGAGAGATGGAGAGAGGGACAGAGAGATGGAGAGAGGGACAGAGAGATGTAGAGAGAGACAGAGAGATGGAGAGAGGGACTGAGAGATGTAGAGAGGGACAGAGAGATGTAGAGAGGGACAGAGAGATGTAGAGAGAGACAGAGAGATGGAGAGAGAGACAGAGAGACGGAGAGAGGGACAGAGAGATGTAGAGAGAGACAGAGAGTTGGAGAGAGGGACAGAGAGTTGGAGAGAGTGACAGAGAGTTGGAGAGAGGGAAAGAGAGATGGAGAGAGAGACAGAGTTTGAGAAAGGGACAGAGAGATGAAGAGAGAGACATAGAGTTGGAGAGAGGGACAGAGAGATGGAGAGAGAGACATCCCCCTCTCCTCTCCTCTCCTCTCCTCCTCCTGTCCTCTCCTCTCCTCTCCTCCTTCTCCCCCCTACCCTCCCCCCCTCTCTTCTCCTCCCCTCTCCTCTCCTCCCCTCTCATCTCCCCCTCATCCCCCTCACCTCTCCTCTCCTCCTCCTCCCCTCCCCTCTCATCCCCACCTCTCCTCTCCTCTCCTCCTCCTCCCCTCCCCTCTCATCCCCATCTCCTCTCCTCTCCTCTCATCTCATCTCATCTCCTTCTCCTAGCCTCTCCTTCTCCTCTCCTCTTATTCCCCTCTCCTCTCCTCCTCTCTCTTCTCCTCTTCTCCCCCTCCCCTCTCATCTTATACCCCTCTCGTCTCGTCTCTCGTCTCGTCTCGTCTCTCGTCTCGTCTCTCCTCTCCTCTCATCCCCATCTCCTCTTATTCCCCTCTCCTCTCCTCCTCTCTCTTCTCCTCTTATCCCCCTCCCCTCTCATCTTATCCCCCTCTTCTCTCCTCTCCCTCTCCTGTTTCTCCCTCAGCTTTGAGTTACTATTGCATATGGCGGAGGCATGAGCGAACACGCAAATGGAGGGGCGAGGCCTGAGGGGAAGGGGTGGGGATGTGGGATTCAGAGTGTGGCAGTTTGAAGTCCCAAGTTATTTGTGTAACTCACATGACTTCGAGGCGTGCGGAGCGTGATTGGTTCCCGGCCTGTGATGTCACAGTGCAGGTATAGTCTCCTATGTCGCCTGACCAAGTCTGGCTGATGGTCAGAGAACCAGACAATATAGACACTCTGCCCCCGCTGGGCTGGAGGGGTACTGCTCCACGCTGCCACTGGAAACTACAGAGATACAGAACCATGTTAACATAGAGACACTCTGCCCCCGCTGGGCTGGAGTGGTACTGCACCACACTGGAAACTACAGAGATACAGAACCATGTTAACATAGAGACACTCTGCCCCCGCTGGGCTGGAGGGGTACTGCACCACACTGGAAACTACAGAGATACAGAACCATGTTAACATACAGACACTCTGCCCCCGCTGGGCTGGAGGGGTACTGCACCACACTGGAAACTACAGAGATACAGAATCATATTAACATACAGAAACTCTGCCCCCGCTGGGCTGGAGGGGTACTGCACCACACTGGAAACTACAGAGATACAGAATCATGTTAGCATACGGACACCCTCCCCTACCTGATGTTGATCCTGGGGTCGTGTGTAGCGTTACAGTCCAGGGTTGCCGTGGTTCCCTTGATGACCCTCTGGTCCACCGGCGGGACGGAGATGAATGTACGAACTGCAGAGAGAGGTCAGAGGTTAAGGGGGTCATCATCATCATGATATTATCTCATAGAACAAAACGATATCACACCTCATTTTCAGTGTTTATTCCAACTATCTTCATTCTCCATTCATTTCTCCCATAGGGACGGCCCAACCAACCAGAGGTCTCCTCTCCATTCATTTCTCCCATAGGGACGGCCTGACCAACCAGAGGTCTCCTCTCCATTCATTTCTCCCATAGGGCCGGCCTGACCAACCAGAGGTCTCCTCTCCATTCATTTCTCCCATAGGGGACGGCCTGACCAACCAGAGGTCTCCTCTCCATTCATTTCTCCCATAGGGCCGGCCTGACCAACCAGAGGTCTCCTCTCCATTCATTTCTCCCATAGGGACGGCCTGACCAACCAGAGGTCTCCTCTCCATTCATTTCTCCCATAGGGACGGCCTGACCAACCAGAGGTCTCCTCTCCATTCATTTCTCCCATAGGGACGGCCTGACCAACCAGAGGGCACCTCTCCATTCATTTCTCCCATAGGGACGGCCTGACCAACCAGAGGTCTCCTCTCCATTCATTTCTCCCATAGGGACGGCCTGACCAACCAGAGGGCACTTCTGGGGGTTTGGACGACAAGCCAAATCTAGAGTTTCAGTTTGGACACTATTTGTGTCAGAATAGGAGGTCAGTTAGTATACCATTAGGAGGTCAGTTAGTATACCATTAGGAGGTCAGTTAGTATACCATTAGGAGATCAGTTAGTATACCATTAGGAGGTCAGTTAGTATACCATTAGGAGGTCAGTTAGTATACCATTAGGAGGTCAGTTAGTATACCATTAGGAGGTCAGTTAGTATACCATTAGGAGGTCAGTTAGTGTACCATTAGGAGATCAGTTAGTATACCATTAGGAGGGGTTAGTGTACCATTAGGAGGTCAGTTAGTATACCATTAGGAGGTCAGTTAGTATACCATTAGGAGGTCAGTTAGTATACCATTAGGAGGTCAGTTAGTATACCAATAGGAGGTCAGTTAGTATACCATTAGGAGGTCAGTTAGTATACTATTAGGAGGTCAGTTAGTATACCATTAGGAGGTCAGTTAGTATACCATTAGGAGGTCAGTTAGTGTACCATTAGGAGATCAGTTAGTATACCATTAGGAGGTCAGTTAGTGTACCATTAGGAGGTCAGTTAGTATACCATTAGGAGGTCAGTTAGTATACCATTAGGAGGTCAGTTAGTGTACCATTAGGAGATCAGTTAGTATACCATTAGGAGGTCAGTTAGTGTACCATTAGGAGGTCAGTTAGTATACCATTAGGAGGTCAGTTAGTATACCATTAGGAGGTCAGTTAGTATACTATTAGGAGGTCAGTTAGTATACCATTAGGAGGTCAGTTAGTATACCATTAGGAGGTCAGTTAGTGTACCATTAGGAGATCAGTTAGTATACCATTAGGAGGTCAGTTAGTGTACCATTAGGAGGTCAGTTAGTATACCATTAGGAGGTCAGTTAGTGTACCATTAGGAGGTCAGTTAGTATACCATTAGGAGGTCAGTTAGTATACCATTAGGAGGTCAGTTAGTGTACCATTAGGAGGTCAGTTAGTATACCATTAGGAGGTCAGTTAGTATACCATTAGGAGGTCAGTTAGTATACCATTAGGAGGTCAGTTAGTGTACCATTAGGAGGTCAGTTAGTATACCATTAGGAGGTCAGTTAGTATACCATTAGGAGGTCAGTTAGTATACCATTAGGAGGTCAGTTAGTATACCATTAGGAGGTCAGTTAGTATACTATTAGGAGGTCAGTTAGTATACCATTAGGAGGTCAGTTAGTATACCATTAGGAGGTCAGTTAGTATACCATTAGGAGGTCAGTTAGTATACTATTAGGAGGTCAGTTAGTATACCATTAGGAGGTCAGTTAGTAGACCATTAGGAGATCAGTTAGTATACCATTAGGAGGTCAGTTAGTATACTATTAGGAGGTCAGTTAGTATACCATTAGGAGGTCAGTTAGTATACCATTAGGAGGTCAGTTAGTGTACCATTAGGAGGTCAGTTAGTATACCATTAGGAGGTCAGTTAGTATACCATTAGGAGGTCAGTTAGTATACTATTAGGAGGTCAGTTAGTATACCATTAGGAGGTCAGTTAGTATACCATTAGGAGGTCAGTTAGTATACCATTAGGAGGTCAGTTAGTATACCATTAGGAGGTCAGTTAGTATACCATTAGGAGGTCAGTTAGTGAACCATTAGGAGGTCAGTTAGTATACTATTAGGAGGTCAGTTAGTGAACCATTAGGAGGTCAGTTAGTGTACTATTAGAGAGGAGAGGATGTTTCTAAACTTGTATCTGATCCAAACCAAACCGGACTTAACCAGAACTAAATCAAGTCCATCTTTTCAATCAAAGTCATCAGCTGACCACACAACCAGCCAATCATCAGCTGACCACAAAATCAGCCAGTCATCAGCTGACCACACAACCAGCCAATCATCAGCTGACCACACAACCAGCCAATCATCAGCTGACCACACAACCAGCCAGTCATCAGCTGACCACAAAATCAGCCAGTCATCAGCTGACCACACAACCAGACAATCATCAGCTGACCACACAACTAGCCAATCATCAGCTGACCACACAACCAGCCAATCATCATCAGCTGACCACACAACCAGCCAGTCATCAGCTGACCACAAAACCAGCCAATCATCAGCTGACCACACAACCAGCCAATCATCAGCTGATCACACAACCAGCCAATCATCAGCTGACCACACAACCAGCCAATCATCAGCTGACCACACAACCAGCCAGTCATCAGCTGATCACACAACCAGCCAATCATCAGCTGACCACACAACCAGCCAATCATCAGCTGATCACACAACCAGCCAATCATCAGCTGATCACACAACCAGCCAATCATCAGCTGATCACACAACTAGCCAACCCCGTCTCAATAACAGAGCCTGTCGATCTGGCATAGCAGTGTTCCGGGTCATGTGATTGGACCGATGAGATGAGGGCAGTGTTCTGAGCTTGTCTGATTGGTCAATTTATTAGAAACCATACTGAGAGTTGTGTATGTGCGTCTCTTTGTGTGTGTGTGTGTGTGTGTGTGTGTGTGTGTGTGTGTGTGTGTGTGTGTCTTTGTTGTGTGTGTGTCTCTTTGTGTGTGTGTGTGTGTGTGTGTGTGTGTGTGTGTGTGTGTGTGTGTGTGTGTGTGTGTGTGTGTGTGTGTGTGTGTGTGTGTGTGTGTGTGTGTGTGTGTGTGTGTGTGTGTGCGTCTCTTTGCGTCTCTTGTGTGTGTGTGTGTGTGTGTGTGTGTGTGTGTGTGTGTGTGTGTGTGTGTGTGTGTGTGTGTGTGTGTGTGTGTGTGTGTGTGTGTGTGTGTGTGTGTGTGTGTGTGTGTCTCTTTTGCGTGTGTTTGTGTGTGTGTGTGTGTGTGTGTGTGTGTGTGTGTGTGTGTGTGTGTGTGTGTGTGTGTGTGTGTGTGTGTGTGTGTGTGTGTGTGTGTGTGTGTGTGTGTGTGTGTGTGTGTATCTTACTCCAGACAGTGAGAGTGGCCGTAGCGTTGATGGATCCGTCTGCGCTAGCGGCTGTACAGGTGTAGTCGCCAGAATCTTCCATCCTGATTGGCTCAACCAGCAGACCACCTGACTCCAGCAGGGTGAACCTGGGAATCTGGACTGTCCCACTGGCCAGGAGCTGGGAACCTTCACACACACACACACACACACACACACACACACACACACACACACACACACACACACACACACACACACACACACACACACACACACACACACACACACACACACACACACACACACACACACACACACACACACACACACACACACACAGCCTTGCTCAGGGACATAATGTACCCAGGGAGATGTTGTTGTAGAGGGTTACCTGCCTTGCTCAAAGACAGAATGTACCCAGGGAGATGTTGTTGTAGAGCACATATGTCAGAGTCAAGGCCCGCGGGCCACATCCGGCCCGCGAGAAGGTTTTTTACGGCCCCTGGGATGATCTTGATTTATTATTAGAACCGGCCCGCAGACCGCAGCAAGCCGGCAGCCCGCAGATCTATCCCCTCCCCTCTTCTCCAGACCATTTCCGGAGACCTTCTCCCTTACCTCACCTCGCTCATCAACTCATCACTGACCGCTGGCTACGTCCCTTCCGTCTTCAAGAGAGCGAGAGTTGCACCCCTTCTGAAAAAACCTACACTCGATCCCTCCGATGTCAACAATTACAGACCAGTATCCCTTCTTTCTTTTCTCTCCAAAACTCTTGAACGTGCCGTCCTTGGCCAGCTCTCCCGCTATCTCTCTCTGAATGACCTTCTTGATCCAAATCAGTCAGGTTTCAAGACTAGTCATTCAACTGAGAATGCTCTCCTCTGTATCACGGAGGCGCTCCGCACTGCTAAAGCTAACTCTCTCTCCTCTGCTCTCATCCTTCTAGATCTATCGGCTGCCTTCGATACTGTGAACCATCAGATCCTCCTCTCCACCCTCTCCGAGTTGGGCATCTCCGGCGCGGCCCACGCTTGGATTGCGTCCTACCTGACAGGTCGCTCCTACCAGGTGGCGTGGCGAGAATCTGTCTCCTCACCACGCGCTCTCACCACTGGTGTCCCCCAGGGCTCTGTTCTAGGCCCTCTCCTATTCTCGCTATACACCAAGTCACTTGGCTCTGTCATAACCTCACATGGTCTCTCCTATCATTGCTATGCAGACGACACACAACTAATCTTCTCCTTTCCCCCTTCTGATGACCAGGTGGCGAATCGCATCTCTGCATGTCTGGCAGACATATCACTGTGGATGACGGATCACCACCTCAAGCTGAACCTCGGCAAGACGGAGCTGCTCTTCCTCCCGGGGAAGGACTGCCCGTTCCATGATCTCGCCATCACGGTTGACAACTCCATTGTGTCCTCCTCCCAGAGCGCTAAGAACCTTGGTGTGATCCTGGACAACACCCTGTCGTTCTCAACCAACATCAAGGTGGTGGCCCGTTCCTGTAGGTTCATGCTCTACAACATCCGCAGAGTACGACCCTGCCTCACACAGGAAGCGGCGCAGGTCCTAATCCAGGCACTTGTCATCTCCCGTCTGGATTACTGCAACTCGCTGTTGGCTGGGCTCCCTGCCTGTGCCATTAAACCCCTTCAACTCATCCAGAACGCCGCAGCCCGTCTGGTGTTCAACCTTCCCAAGTTCTCTCACGTCACCCCGCTCCTCCGTTCTCTCCACTGGCTTCCAGTTGAAGCTCGCATCCGCTACAAGACCATGGTGCTTGCCTACGGAGCTGTGAGGGGAACGGCACCTCAGTACCTCCAGGCTCTGATCAGGCCCTACACCCAAACAAGGGCACTGCGTTCATCCACCTCTGGCCTGCTCGCCTCCCTACCACTGAGGAAGTACAGCTCCCGCTCAGCCCAGTCAAAACTGTTCGCTGCTCTGGCCCCCCAATGGTGGAACAAACTCCCTCACGACGCCAGGACAGCGGAGTCAATCACCACCTTCCGGAGACACCTGAAACCCCACCTCTTTAAGGAATACCTAGGATAGGATAAGTATTCCCTCTCCCCCCCCCCTTTAAGATTTAGATGCACTATTGTAAAGTGACTGTTCCACTGGATGTCATAAGGTGAATGCACCAATTTGTAAGTCGCTCTGGATAAGAGCGTCTGCTAAATGACTTAAATGTAAATGTAAATGTAAATGTACCCAGGGAGATGTTGTTGTCGGGGGTTAACTGCCTTGTTCAGAGACAGAATTTACCCAGGGAGATGTTGTTGTAGAGGGTTAACTGCCTTGTTCAGAGACAGAATGTACCCAGGGAGATGTTGTTGTAGAGGGTTACCTGCCTTGCTCAGAGACAGAATGTACCCAGGGAGATGTTGTTGTAGAGGGTTACCTGCCTTGCTCAGAGACAGAATGTACCCAGGGAGATGTTGTTGTAGAGGGTTACCTGCCTTGCTCAGAGACAGAATGTACCCAGGGAGATGTTGTTGTAGAGGGTTACCTGCCTTGCTCAGAGACAGAATGTACCCAGGGAGATGTTGTATGTACAAGTGCCCAGGAGACAGCAACCTTACCTTACCTCCAGGGCTCAGTCATGACCTTTCGGTCGGCCAGTCCAAGTAGATGGGTATTCGTTCAAAGAGGTGCCCTCCAAAAATATACAGTATACAAAACTAAAAACAAAACAAAAAAAGTAGACCTGATTAAAAACTAAAGAGGTGAGCTAACACACTGGCAGACTGAGAGGCCTCCGGTCACAGACGACCAATCAACTGACTGCTTTCATCTGTGGATTTAATCAAGGCTTGACAGAGCACCTGGACCCGGTTTCTGCTAGCCTCTCGAGGTTGAAGTGGCAGACTGTGTGTGTGTGTGTGTGTGTGTGTGTGTGTGTGTGTGTGTGTGTGTGTGTGTGTGTGTGTGTGTGTGTGTGTGTGTGTGTGTGTGTGTGTGTGTGTGTGTGTGTACCTCTCCTCCAACAGACAGCAGGTTTGGGGGCTCCAGTGGTCTCGCAGGTGAACACAGCCGAGTTGCCGTCGGTAACGGTGAGGTCAGAGGGGAGGAGGGAGAAGGAGGGGGTGACACCTAGGGATTCAAATTCTGATTATAATCACCACAGAAATACAGAGAGGAGGACAGTATAACTCACTAGTAACAACAAGCTGTGTGTGTGTGTTTGTGTGTGTGTGTGTGTGTGTGTGTGTGTGTGTGTGTGTGTGTGTGTGTGTGTGTGTGTGTGTGTGTGTGTGTGTGTGTGTGTGTGTGTGTGTGTGTGTGTGTGTGTGTGTGACTCACTAGTGACCACCAGCAGTGTGTGTGTCTGTGTCTCTCCGGCTGCGTTCCGAGCGAAACACTGGAACATTCCGGCATCTCCTGGTTGGACTCTCCGCACAGTCAGACCCGTTGCCGCGGTAACCTTGTAGCGAGGGTTGGCCAACTTGGATACGGGCACAGCGTCTTTATACCACTCTATACGGGCCGGGGGGACTCCTACACACACACACACACGCACACACACACACACACACACACACACACACACACACACACACACACACACACACACACACACACACACACACACACACACACACACACACACACACACACACACACACACACACACACACACACACACACACACACACACACACACACACACACAGAGCTGGAGGTTACTAGTTAGTTATACACACACACACACACACACACACACACACACACACACACACACACACACACACACACACACACACACACACACACACACACACACACACACACACACACACACACACCCACATTCCTTACCCTTGGCCTGACAGTGTAAGTCCACGTTCCTGTCCACCGTTGCTACACTCTTTAGTCTGGGTTCAGCAGTGAAGTACGGAGGCTCTGAAACACACACACAGTTAGTTAGCAATACTTCTATGGCATTACCAGTCGGAGAGAGAGAGAGAGAATGAGAGAGAGAGAGAGAGAGAGAATGAGAGAGAGAGAGAGAGAATGAGAGAGAGAGAGAGAGAGAGAGAGAGAGAGAGGGAGTAAGAGAGAGAGAGAGAGAGAGAGAGACAGGGAGAAAGAGAGATCTCTCTCCCTCTCTTCTTTATCTCTCAATTCTGTGTTCCTCTAGAAGACGACAGAGAGAATCTCCACGAGCTGAGAGCCACAACAGACCAGCGGGTCCAGTACAGCGGGTCCAGACCAGTGGGTCCAGACCAGTGGGTCCAGACCAGTGGGTCCAGTACAGTGGGTCCAGACCAGTGGGTCCAGTACAGTGGGTCCAGTACAGTGGGTCCAGACCAGTGGGTCCAGACCAGTGGGTCCAGACCAGTGGGTCCAGTACAGTGGGTCCAGACCAGTGGGTCCAGTACAGTGGGTCCAGACCAGTGGGTCCAGACCAGTGGGTCCAGTACAGTGGGTCCAGACCAGTGGGTCCAGACCAGTGGGTCCAGTACAGCGGGTCCAGACCAGTGGGTCCAGTACAGTGGGTCCAGACCAGTGGGTCCAGACCAGTGGGTCCAGTACAGCGGGTCCAGACCAGTGGGTCCAGTACAGTGGGTCCAGACCAGTGGGTCCAGACCAGTGGGTCCAGTACAGTGGGTCCAGACCAGTGGGTCCAGACCAGTGGGTCCAGTACAGTGTTCTGTTGTTGTTCATGTTGTTAATAGTCCTAGCGGGGGATTGGACTGAAGTATGACTCTTCACTCAGCTAAAACTCCAAACACATTCAGCACACAGACAACGACGACACACACACACACTCCTCCTCCTGTGTGTGTAGAACCTGCTGTACCTTGTGGACAAGACAACAGAAACATTAATCTCCCTCATACACAGCGTGCACAGAACAGCAGCAAACGGTGGGTAGGTGGGGAGACAGGTTTGTGCTTAGAGTTTTAATTCTCTCTCTCTCTCTTTCTCTCTGATGCTCTGTCTCTCTCTCTTTATCCCTCTCTCTCTCTCTCTGTCCATCTCTCTCTCTCTCTCTTTCTCTCTGATGCTCTCTCTCTCTCTCTTTATCCCTCTCTAGAGATAGAGAGAAGAGAGAGAATAGAGAGAGAAGGTAGATGATAGAGAGAAGAGAGATGATAGAGAGAAGAGAGAGAGAAGAGAGATGATAGAGAGAAGAGAGATGATAGAGAGAAGAGAGATGATAGAGAGAAGAGAGATGATAGAGAGAAGAGAGATGATAGAGAGAAGAGAGATGATAGAGAGAGAAGAGAGATGATAGAGAGAAGAGAGATGATAGAGAGAAGAGAGATGATAGAGAGAAGAGAGATGATAGAGAGAAAGAGAGATGATAGAGAGAAGATAGATGATAGAGAGAGAGAGAGATGATAGAGAGAAGATAGATGATAGAGAGAAGATAGATGATAGAGAAGAGAGAGAGAGAAGATAGATGATAGAGAGAAGAGAGATGATAGAGAGAATAGAGAGATGATAGAGAGAAGATAGATGATAGAGAAAAGAGAGAGAAGAGAGATGATAGAGAGATAAGAGCGATGATAGAGAGAAGATAGATGATAGAGAGAAGAGAGGAGAGATGATAGAGAGAAGAGAGATGATAGAGAGAATAGAGAGATGATAGAGAGAAGATAGATGATAGAGAGAAGATAGATGATAGAGAGAAGAGAGGAGAGATGATAGAGAGAAGAGAGATGATAGAGAGAATAGAGAGATGATAGAGAGAAGATAGATGATAGAGAAAAGAGAGAGAAGAGAGATGATAGAGAGATGATAGATGATAGAGAGAAGATAGAGATAAGAGCGATGATAGAGAGAAGATAGATGATAGAGAGAAGAGAGATGATAGAGAGAAGAGAGAGATAAGAGCGATGATAGAGAGAAGATAGATGATAGAGAGAAGAGAGGAGAGATGATAGAGAGAAGATAGATGATAGAGAGAATAGAGAGATGAGAGAGATAGATGATAGAGAGAAGATAGATGATAGAGAGAATAGAGAGAAGAGAGAATAAAATGCACTGGCGATGATAGATCATGAAGATAGATGATAGAGAGAAGAGAGGAGAGATGATAGAGAGAAGAGAGGAGAGATGATAGAGAGAAGAGAGAGATGATAGAGAGAATAGAGAGATGATAGAGAGAATAGAGAGATGATAGATGATAGAGAGAAGATAGATGATAGAGAGAAGAGCGATGATAGAGAGAAGAGAGATGATAGAGAGAAGAGAGGAGAGATGATAGAGAGAAGATAGATGATAGAGAGAAGATAGATGATAGAGAGAAGAGAGGAGAGATGATAGAGAGAAGAGAGGAGAGATGATAGAGAGAAGAGAGATGATAGAGAGAAGAGAGATGATAGAGAGAAGATAGATGATAGAGAGAAGATAGATGATAGAGAGAAGAGAGGAGAGATGATAGAGAGAAGAGAGATGATAGAGAGAATAGAGAGATGATAGAGAGAAGATAGATGATAGAGAAAAGAGAGAGAAGAGAGATGATAGAGAGATAAGAGCGATGATAGAGAGAAGATAGATGATAGAGAGAAGAGTGGAGAGATGATAGAGAGAAGAGAGATGATAGAGAGAATAGAGAGATGATAGAGAGAAGATAGATGATAGAGAGAAGATAGATGATAGAGAGAAGAGAGGAGAGATGATAGAGAGAAGAGAGATGATAGAGAGAATAGAGAGATGATAGAGAGAAGAGAGATGATAGAGAGAAGATAGATGATAGAGAAAAGAGAGATAAGAGCGATGATAGAGAGAAGAGAGATGATAGAGAGAAGAGAGATGATAGAGAGAAGAGAGATGATAGAGAGATGAGAGATGATAGAGAGAAGAGAGATGATAGAGAGAAGAGAGATGATGACAGAAGAGAGATGATGAGAGAAGAGAGATGATAGAGAGAAGAGAGATGATAGAGAGAAGTGAGGAGAGATGATAGAGTGAAGAGAGATGATGTGAGAAGAGAGATGACTCACTTGTAACCACCAGCTGAGTGAGAGATGATAGAGAAGAGAGGAGAGATGATGTGTGAGAGTGAGAGATGATAGAGAGAAGAGAGATGATGTGAGAGAAGAGAGATGATGTGAGAGAAGAGAGATGATAGAGTGTGAGAGATGATGTAACCACCAGTGAGGAGAGATGATAGAGAAGAGAGATGATGTGAGAGTGTGAGAGATGATGTGAGAGAAGATAGATGATGTGAGAGTGAGAGATGATAGTGAGAAGAGAGATGATAGTGAGAAGATAGATGATAGAGTAACCAAGAGAGATGATAGAGAGAAGAGAGATGATAGAGAGAAGATAGATGATAGAGAAGAGAGATGATAGAGAGAAGAGAGATGATAGTGAGAAGATAGATGATCAGAAGAAGAGAGATGATAGAGAGAGAGAGAGAAGTGAGATGATAGAGAGAATAGAGATGATAGAGAGTGTGAGATGATAGAGAGAAGAGAGATGATGTGAGAGAATAGAGATGATAGTGAGAAGAGAGATGATAGAGAGAAGAGAGATGATAGAGAGAAGAGAGATGATAGAGAGAAGAGAGATGATAGAGAGAAGAGAGAGAAGAGAGATGATAGAGAGATAAGAGCGATGATAGAGAGAAGAGAGAGATGATAGAGAGAAGATAGAGAATAGAGCGATGGAGAATAAATATGCACTGGCGCAAACCAACCTCTCCCTCAGCAATCATGAAGCATCAAAAGCTATTGAGTAACACATCAAAAAAAAAGTTGATCTTCATCAATCATCTTGTGTGTGTTTACCATACCACACACACACACACACACACACACACACACACACATTTACATTACATTTAAGTCATTTAGCAGACGCTCTTATCCAGAGCGACTTACAAATTGGTGCATTCACCTTATGACATCCAGTGGAACAACCACTTTACAATAGTGCATCTAAGTATTTTGTGGGGGGGTGAGAAGGATTACTTTATCCTATCCTAGGTATTCCTTAAAGAGGTGGGGTTTCAGGTGTCTCCGGAAGTGTGGTGATTGACTCCGCTGTCCTGGCGTCGTGAGGGAGTTTGTTCCACCATTGGGGAGCCAGAGCAGTGAACAGTTTTGACTGAGCTGAGTGGGAACTGTACTTCCTCAGTGGTAGGGAGGCGAGCAGGCCAGAGGTGGATGAACGCAGTGCCCTTATTTGGGTGTAGGGCCTGATCAGAGCCTGGAGGTACTGTGGTGTGTGTTGTAACCCCTCACAGCTCCGTGTGTGCAAGCACCATGGTCTTGTAGCGGATGCGAGCTTCAACTGTAACTCACTTGAAGCCAGTGGAGAGAGCGGAGGAGCGGGGTGACGTGAACTCACTTGAGAACTGTGGGAAGTGTGTGTGTGTGTGTGTGTGTGTGTGTGTGTGTGTGTGTGTGTGTGTGTGTGTGTGTGTGTGTGTGTGTGTGTGTGTGTGTGTGTGTGTGTGTGTGTGTGTGTGTGTGTGTGTGTGTGTGTGTAACTCACTTGTAACCACCAGCTGTGTGTGTGTGTGTGTGTGTGTGTGTGTGTGTGTGTGTGTGTGTGTGTGTGTGTGTGTGTGTGTGTGTGTGTGTGTGTGTGTGTGTGTGTGTGTGTGTGTGTGTGTGTGTGTGTGTGTGTGTGTGTGTGTGTGTGTGTATGTGTGTGTGTGTGTAACTCACTTGTAACCACCAGCTGTGTGTGTGTGTGTGTGTGTGTGTGTGTGTGTGTGTGTGTGTGTGTGTGTGTGTGTGTGTGTGTGTGTGTGTGTGTGTGTGTGTGTGTGTGTGTGTGTGTGTGTGTGTGTGTGTGTGTGTGTGTGTGTGTGTGTGTGTATGTGTGTGTGTGTGTATAACTAACTGTGTGTGTGTGTGTGTGTGTGTGTGTGTGTAACTCACTTGTAACCTCCAGCTCTGTGTGTGTGTGTGTGTGTGTGTGTGTGTGTGTGTGTGTGTGTGTGTGTGTGTGTGTGTGTGTGTGTGTGTGTGTGTGTGTGTGTGTGTGTGTGTGTGTGTGTGTGTGTGTGTGTGTGTTGATTATTGACTCTGCGACTGAAAACATTTGTTCTGATCGGAGAAATGAACCATGGAGAATGTGTTATAACAGACAGGAACCATGGAGAATGTGTTATAACAGACAGGAACCATGGAGAATGGGTTATAACAGACAGGAACCATGGAGAATGGGTTATAACAGACAGGAAACATGGAGAATGTGTTATAACAGAAACCATGGAGAAGGTGTTATAACAGAACCATGGAGAATGTGTTATAACAGACAGAACCATGGAGAATGTGTTATAATAACAGGAACCATGGAGAATGTGTTATAACAGAACCATGGAGAATGTGTTATAACAGAACCATGGAGAATGTGTTATAACAGAACCATGGAGAATGTGTTATAACAGAACCATGGAGAATGTGTTATAACAGAACCATGGAGAATGTGTTATAACAGACAGGAACCATGGAGAATGTGTTATAACAGACAGGAACCATGGAGAATGTGTTATAACAGAACCATGGAGAATGTGTTATAACAGACAGGAACCATGGAGAATGTGTTATAACAGACAGGAACCATGGAGAATGGGTTATAACAGAACCATGGAGAATGTGTTATAACAGACAGAACCATGGAGAATGTGTTATAACAGAACCATGGAGAATGTGTTATAACAGAACCATGGACAATGTGTTATAACAGAACCATGGAGAATGTGTTATAACAGACAGGAACCATGGAGAATGTGTTATAACAGAACCATGGAGAATGTGTTATAACAGAACCATGGAGAATGGGTTATAACAGAACCATGGAGAATGTGTTATAACAGACAGGAACCATGGAGAATGTGTTATAACAGACAGGAACCATGGAGAATGTGTTATAACAGACAGGAACCATGGAGAATGTGTTATAACAGACAGGAACCATGGAGAATGTGTTATAACAGAACCATGGAGAATGTGTTATAACAGACAGGAACCATGGAGAATGTGTTATAACAGAACCATGGAGAATGTGTTATAACAGACAGGAACCATGGAGAATGTGTTATAACAGAACCATGGAGAATGTGTTATAACAGACAGGAACCATGGAGAATGTGTTATAACAGAACCATGGAGAATGTGTTATAACAGACAGGAACCATGGAGAATGTGTTATAACAGACATGGAGAAGGAACCATGGAGAATGTGTTATAACAGACAGGAACCATGGAGAATGTGTTATAACAGACAGGAACCATGGAGAATGGTTATAATAACAGAACCATGGAGAATGTGTTATAACAGACAGGAACCATGGAGAATGTGTTATAACAGAACCATGGAGAATGTGGTTATAACAGACAGGAACCATGGAGAATGTGTTATAACAGACAGGAACCATGGAGAATGTGTTATAACAGACAGAAACCATGGAGAATGTGTTATAACAGAACCATGGAGCTGTGTCGTACCCAGTAAGGTGTGTTTTGTTCCCAGTACAGTGAGGTGTGTTTTGTACCCAGTACAGTGAGGTGTGTTTTGTTCCCAGTACAGTGAGGTGTGTTTTGTTCCCAGTACAGTGAGATGTGTCGTACCCAGTACAGTGAGGTGTGTTTTGTACCCAGTACAGTGAGGTGTGTTTTGTACCCAGTACAGTGAGGTGTGTTTTGTTCCCAGTACAGTGAGGTGTGTTTTGTTCCCAGTACAGTGAGATACAGTGAGTGTGTTTACCCAGTACAGTGAGGTGTGTTTTGTTCCCAGTACAGTGAGGTGTGTTTGTACCCAGTACAGTGAGGTGTGTTTTGTTCCCAGTACAGTGAGGTGTGTTTGTACCCAGTACAGTGAGGTGTGTTTTGTTCCCAGTACAGTGAGGTGTGTTTTGTTCCCAGTACAGTGAGGTGTGTTTTGTACCCAGTACAGTGAGGTGTGTTTTGTACCCAGTACTGTGAGTGAGCTGTGTTTTGGTGTGTTTTGTACCCAGTACAGTGAGCTGTGTCGTACCCAGTACAGTGAGCTGTGTCGTACCCAGTACAGTGAGCTGTGTCGTACCCAGTACAGTGAGGTGTGTTTTGTACCCAGTACAGTGAGGTGTGTTTCGTACCCAGTACAGTGAGGTGTGTTTTGTACCCAGTACAGTGAGCTGTGTCGTACCCAGTACAGTGAGGTGTGTTTTGTACCCAGTACAGTGAGCTGTGTCGTACCCAGTACAGTGAGATGGGCCCGGGCCTCGGTGGGTCTGGTGGTGGAGTTGAGAAGCGACGCCTCACACACGTACACGCCCCCGTCCGACAGGGAGGGGCTAGAGAGGGTCAGGCGACGACCGAACACGCCCACTCCACTGGCCAGCCGACGCCCATTACGTTTCCACGACAACACCAGCCTCTCCACCGGCCTGAGGAGAAAACAAATTAACCAAATTAAATCAATCAATAACTCATCTAGCCAATCAATCAACCAATTAAACAATCGATCAATCAAATGATCAATCTATTTATCCATCAAGCAGTCGATCAGTAAATCAATGAATGACAGTGACACAACTTCCAGTCTTCATAGAGGTCCTGGGTACTACTGGGCTAGGGTCCACTACTGTACTGTCTACTAGGGTCCACTACTGTACTGTCTACTAGGGTCCACTACTGTACTGTCTACTAGGGTCCACTACTGTACTGTCTACTAGGGTCCACTACTGTACTGTCTACTAGGGTCCACTACTGTACTGTCTACTAGGGTCCACTACTGTCCTGTCTACTAGGGTCCACTACTGTACTGTCTACTAGGGTCCACTACTGTACTGTCTACTAGGGTCCACTACTGTACTGTCTACTAGGGTCCACTACTGTACTGTCTACTAGGGTCCACTACTGTACTGTCTACTAGGGTCCACTACTGTCCTGTCTACTAGGGTCCACTACTGTCCTGTCTACTAGGGTCCACTACTGTCCTGTCTACTAGGGTCCACTACTGTCCTGTCTACTAGGGTCCACTACTGTACTGTCTACTAGGGTCCACTACTGTACTGTCTACTAGGGTCCACTACTGTACTGTCTACTAGGGTCAACTACTGTACTGTCTACTAGGGTCCACTACTGTACTGTCTACTAGGGTCCACTACTGTACTGTCTACTAGGGTCCACTACTGTACTGTCTACTAGGGTCCACTACTGTACTGTCTACTAGGGTCCACTACTGTACTGTCTACTAGGGTCCACTACTGTACTGTCTACTAGGGTCCACTACTGTACTGTCTACTAGGGTCCACTACTGTACTGTCTACTAGGGTCCACTACTGTACTGTCTACTAGGGTCCACTACTGTACTGTCTACTAGGGTCCACTACTGTACTGTCTACTAGGGTCCACTACTGTACTGTCTACTAGGGTCCACTACTGTACTGTCTACTAGGGTCCACTACTGTACTGTCTACAAGGGTCCACTACTGTACTGTCTACTAGGGTCCACTACTGTACTGTCTACTAGGGTCCACTACTGTACTGTCTACTAGGGTCCACTACTGTACTGTCTACTAGGGTCCACTACTGTACTGTCTACTAGGGTCCACTACTGTACTGTCTACTAGGGTCCACTACTGTCCTGTCTACTAGGGTCCACTACTGTACTGTCTACTAGGGTCCACTACTGTACTGTCTACTAGGGTCCACTACTGTACTGTCTACTAGGGTCCACTACTGTACTGTCTACTAGGGTCCACTACTGTACTGTCTACTAGGGTCCACTACTGTACTGTCTACTAGGGTCACACTGTCTACTAGGGTACTACTCTACTAGGGTCCAACTACTGTACTGTCTACTAGGGTCCACTACTGTACTGTCTACTAGGGTCCACTACTGTACTGTCTACTAGGGTCCACTACTGTACTGTCTACTAGGGTCCACTACTGTACTGTCTACTAGGGTCCACTACTGTACTGTCTACTAGGGTCCACTACTGTACCTGTCTACTAGGGTCCACTACTGTCCTGTCTACTAGGGTCCACTACTGTACTGTCTACTAGGGTCCACTACTGTACTGTCTACTAGGGTCCACTACTGTACTGTCTACTAGGGTCCACTACTGTACTGTCTACTAGGGTCCACTACTGTACTGTCTACTAGGGTCCACTACTGTACTGTCTACTAGGGTCCACTACTGTACTGTCTACTAGGGTCACTGTCTACAGGGTCCACTACTGTACTGTCTACTAGGGTCCACTACTGTACTGTCTACTAGGGTCCACTACTGTACTGTCTACTAGGGTCCACTACTGTACTGTCTACTAGGGTCCACTACTGTACTGTCTACTAGGGTGCATGAGGTCACACAACTACTGTACTGTCTACTAGGGTCCACTACTGTACTGTCTACTAGGGTCCACTACTGTACTGTCTACTAGGGTCCACTACTGTACTGTCTACTAGGGTCCACTACTGTACTGTCTACTAGGGTCCACTACTGTACTGTCTACTAGGGTCCACAACTACTGTACTGTCTACTAGGGTCCACTACTGTACTGTCTACTAGGGTCCACTACTGTACTGTCTCTACTACTGTACTGTCTACAGGGTCAACTACTGTACTGTCTACTAGGGTCCACTACTGTACTGTCTACTAGGGTCCACTACTGTACTGTCTACTAGGTCCACTACTGTACTGTCTACTAGGGTCCACTACTGTACTGTCTACTAGGGTCCACTACTGTACTGTCTACTAGGGTCACACAACTACTGTACTGTCTACTAGGGTCCACTACTGTACTGTCTACTAGGGTGCATGAGGTCACACAACTACTGTACTGTCTACTAGGGTCCACTACTGTACTGTCTCTAGGTCCACTACTGTACTGTCTACTAGGGTCCACTACTGTACTGTCTACTAGGGTCCACTACTGTACTGTCTACTAGGGTCCACTACTGTACTGTCTACTAGGGTCCACTACTGTACTGTCTACTAGGGTCCACTACTGTACTGTCTACTAGGGTCCACTACTGTACTGTCTACTAGGGTCCACTACTGTACTGTCTACTAGGGTCCACTACTGTACTGTCTACTAGGGTCCACTACTGTACTGTCTACTAGGGTCCACTACTGTACTGTCTGTACTGTCTACTAGGGTCCACTACTGTACTGTCTACTAGGGTCCACTACTGTACTGTCTACTAGGGTCTACTAGGGTCCACTACTGTACTGTCTACTAGGGTCCACTACTGTACTGTCTACTAGGGTCCACTACTGTACTGTCTACTAGGGTCACACAACTACTGTACTGTCTACTAGGGTCCACTACTGTACTGTCTACTAGGTCCACTACTGTACTGTCTACTAGGGTCCACTACTGTACTGTCTACTAGGGTCCACTACTGTACTGTCTACTAGGGTCCACTACTGTACTGTCTACTAGGGTCCACTACTGTACTGTCTACTAGGGTCCACTACTGTACTGTCTACTAGGGTCACACTACTGTACTGTCTACTAGGGTCCACTACTGTCCTGTCTACTAGGGTCCACTACTGTACTGTCTACTAGGGTCCTAGGGTCCACTACTGTACTGTCTACTAGGGTCCACTACTGTACTGTCTACTAGGGTCCACTACTGTACTGTCTACTAGGGTCCACTACTGTACTGTCTACTAGGGTCCACTACTGTACTGTCTACTACTGTACTGGGTCCACTACTGTACTGTCTACTAGGGTCCACTACTGTACTGTCTACTAGGGTCCACTACTGTACTGTCTACTAGGGTCCACTACTGTACTGTCTACTAGGGTCCACTACTGTACTGTCTACTAGGGTCCACTACTGTACTGTCTACTAGGGTCCACTACTGTACTGTCTACTAGGGTCCACTACTGTACTGTCTACTAGGGTCCACTACTGTACTGTCTACTAGGGTCCACTACTGTACTGTCTACTA
>NW_025745395.1:95000-117500 GCF_021184085.1 Oncorhynchus gorbuscha | reverse complement strand
GAAGGGAGAGGAGGAGGGAGAGAAGAGAGGGAGAGGAGGGAGAAGGAGAGAGGGAGAGGAAGAGAAGGAGAGAGGGAGAGGAGGAAGAGAAGGAGAGAGGGAGAGGAGGAAGAGAAGGAGAGAGGGAGAGGAGGAAGAGAAGGAAGAGGGAGAGGAGGAAGAGAAGGAGAGAGGGAGAGGAGGAAGAGAAGGAGAGAGGGAGAGGAGGAAGAGAGGAGAGAGGGAGAGGAGGAAGAGAAGGAGAGAGGGAGAGGAGGCAGAGAAGGAGAGAGGGAGAGGGAGAGGAGGAAGAGAGAGGAGAGAGAGAAGGAAGAGAGAGGAGGAAGAGAGAGGAGAAAGAGAGAGAGAGGAGGAAGAGAGAGAGAGGAGGGAGAGAGGAGAGAGGGAGAGGAGGAAGAGAAGGAGAGAGAGAGGAGGAAGAGAGAGGAGGAAGAGAAGGAGAGAGGGAGAGGAGGAAGAGAGAGGAGGAAGGGAATTCCACCCGTGTTGTACTGAACTTGCAAGTTGGCACACACACACACACACACACACACACACACACACACACACACACACACACACACACACACACACACACACACACACACACACACACACACACACACACACACACACACACACACACACGTTGGAGAGCAAACAAACACACACACACACACACACGTTGGAGACACACACACACACACACACACACACACACACACACACACACACACACACACACACACACACACACACACACACACACACACACACACACACACACACACACACACACGTTATAAACTTTGTTTCGGAGCAGAATGTATCGTGTGTTAATTCACATGTTCAGCTTCAGTCAAAAAAGAGACAAACAACAGAATGTATAAATGGATTATAGAGAGACAGAGAGAGAGAGACACAGAGACAGAGAGAGAGAGACAGAGACAGAGACAGAGACACACACACACACACAGAGAGAGAGAGAGAGAGAGAGAGAGAGAGAGAGAGAGAGAGAGAGAGAGAGAGAGAGAGAGAGAGAGAGAGAGAGAGAGAGAGAGAGAGAGAGAGAGAGAGAGAGAGAGAGAGAGAGAGAGAGAGAGAGAGAGAGAGAGAGAGAGAGAGAGAGAGAGAGAGAGAGAGAGAGAGAGAGAGAGAGAGAGAGAGAGAGAGAGAGAGAGAGAGAGGAGAGACAGAAAGAGAAAAGACAGATAGATGGACTGAGTGATAGTGAGGCAGACAGAGAAGAGAGAGAGAGAACTAGTGCAGAACTAACTAGCATGTAATAAATACATCTTTGGAGATGAGAGGTAAAACCCCTCAACTATAAAAACAACAACAACAATATGAAGGAAAATGACTCTAGCAGCACCTATCAGAGTCAGGAGTCAACAATCAACACAAGCAACTACTGAGTCACATCCAGTAGTATTGAAGAGGAGATCTGGGCCTGTGTACTTTCCTTGTCCATTAAATTGTCAACAACAAATAGTCTGTTCCAGTTACTGTTGCAAGGCCATTTGTTTGTGGAAACCACAGCAGAACTACAGCAGAACCACAGCAGAACTACAGCAGAACCACAGCAGAACTACAGCAGAACCACAGCAGAACCACAGCAGAACTACAGCAGAACCACAGCAGAACCACAGCAGAACTACAGCAGAACTACAGCAGAACCACAGCAGAACTACAGCAGAACTACAGCAGAACTACAGCAGAACCACAGCAGAACCACAGCAGAACTACAGCTGAACTACAGCAGAACCACAGCAGAACTACAGCAGAACTACAGCAGAACTACAGCAGAACTACAGCAGAACCACAGCAGAACTACAGCAGAACTACAGCAGAACCACAACAGAACTACAGCAGAACCTGTCATCCTTACCAGCATACTAGATGGTAACAGGTGCTGGGTTAAACAGAGCAGTCTGCTGTAGTTCATCCTTACCAGCATAATAGATGGTAACAGGTGTTGGGTTAAACAGAGCAGTCTGCTGTAGTTCATCCTTACCAGCATACTAGATGGTAACAGGTGTTGGGTTAAACAGAGCAGTCTGCTGTAGTTCATCCTTACCAGCATACTAGATGGTAAAAGGTGTTGGGTTAAACAGAGCAGTCTGCTGTAGTTCATCCTTACCAGCATACTAGATGGTAAAAGGTGCTCATTGCCCCCAGTGAACAAAAAAAGGACGCAATTTGCCACCATTTCAAATATGCAGAAATATGCCGTAGTCCACTAGCCTGTTCGGTAAACCCCCCCCCTCCCATCCCTCCCTCTCCATCCCTTCTTAAACCCCCCCCTCCCGTCCCCTCCCATTCCTCCCTCTCTCTCCATCCCTTCTTAAATCCCCCCGTCCCGTCCCTCCCTCTCTCTCCATCCCTTCTTAAATCTCTCCCTCCTCCCCTCCCCCTCCCATCCCTCTCTCTCTCCATCCCTTCTTAAATCTCTCCCTCCTCCCCTCCCCCTCCCATCCCTCTCTCTCTACATCCCTTTTAAATCTCTCCCTCCTCCTCTCCCCCCCTCCCTAAACCTCCCTCTCTCTCCATCCCTTCTTAAATCTCTCTCTCCCTCCTCTCCCCCCCTCCCTAAACCTCCCTCTCTCTCCATCCCTTCTTAAATCTCTCTCCCTCCTCTCCCTCTCTCCCTCCCTCCTTCCCTCCCTATTAAAACTTCAGTCACCAAAGACAGTGTTCTAGTCATTTATGCACCTTGTGACACCAACTACCGGTATGCTGAGGTATGGTACGGTATGCTGAGGTATGGTACGGTAGGCTGAGGTATGGTACGGTATGCTGAGGTATGGTACGGTAGGCTGAGGTATGGTACGGTATGCTGAGGTATGGTACGGTAGGCTGAGGTATGGTACGGTATGCTGAGGTATGGTACGGTAGGCTGAGGTATGGTACGGTATGCTGAGGTATGGTACGGTAGGCTGAGGTATGGTACGGTATGTTGTGACACCAACTACTGGTATGCTGAGGTATGGTACGGTATGCTGAGGTATGGTACGGTATGCTGAGGTATGGTACGGTATGTTGTGACACCAACTACTGGTATGCTGAGGTATGGTACGGTATGCTGAGGTATGGTACGGTAGGCTGAGGTATGGTACGGTATGCTGAGGTATGGTACGGTAAGCTGAGGTATGGTACGGTATGTTGTGACACCAACTACTGGTATGCTGAGGTATGGTACGGTATGCTGAGGTATGGTACGGTATGCTGAGGTATGGTACGGTATGCTGAGGTATGGTACGGTGTGCTGAGGTATGGTACGGTATGCTGAGGTATGGTACGGTATGCTGAGGTATGGTACGGTATGCTGAGGTATGGTACGGTAGGCTGAGGTATGGTACGGTATGCTGAGGTATGGTACGGTATGTTGTGACACCAACTACTGGTATGCTGAGGTATGGTACGGTATGCTGAGGTATGGTACGGTATGCTGAGGTATGGTACGGTATGCTGTGACACCAACTACTGGTATGCTGAGGTATGGTACGGTATGCTGAGGTATGGTACGGTATGCTGAGGTATGGTACGGTAGGCTGAGGTATGGTACGGTATGCTGAGGTATGGTACGGTAGGCTGAGGTATGGTACGGTAGGCTGAGGTATGGTACGGTATGTTGTGACACCAACTACTGGTATGCTGAGGTATGATACGGTATGCTGAGGTATGGTACGGTAGGCTGAGGTATGGTACGTTATGCTGAGGTATGGTATGGTATGCTGAGGTATGGTCGGGTATGCTGAGGTATGGTACGGTGTGTTGTGACACCAACTACTGGTATGCTGAGGTATGGTACGGTATGCTGAGGTATGGTACGGTATGCTGACGTATGGTACGGTATGTTGTGACACCAACTACTGGTATGCTGAGGTATGGTACGGTATGCTGAGGTATGGTACGGTAGGCTGAGGTATGGTACGGTATGCTGAGGTATGGTACGGAATGCTGAGGTATGGTACGGTATGCTGAGGTATGGTACGGTAGGCTGAGGTATGGTATGGTATGCTGAGGTATGGTCGGGTATGCTGAGGTATGGTACGGTATGCTGAGGTATGGTACGGTATGCTGAGGTATGGTCGGGTATGTTGTGACACCAACTACCGATATGCTGAGGGACTTTTCACAACTGGTTGTGTTGGAGAGATTTAGTAACCAGTTCCTGAGTCCATCCAATATAGAGATATATACAAACCAGACCATCACAGAGAGATATATAAACCAGACCATCACAGAGATATATACAAACCAGACCATCACAGAGAGATATATAAACCAGACCATCACAGAGAGATATATAAACCAGTTCATCACAGAGAGATATATAAACCAGTTCATCACAGAGAGATATATAAACCAGTTCATCACAGAGAGATATATAAACCAGTTCATCACAGAGAGATATATAAACCAGTTCATCACAGAGAGATATATAAACCAGTTCATCACAGAGAGATATATAAACCAGACCATCACAGAGAGATATATAAACCAGACCATCACAGAGAGATAAATATAAACCAGTCCATCACAGAGAGAAATATAAACCAGTCCATCACAGAGAGATATATAAACCAGACCATCACAGAGAGATATAAAAACCAGTCCATCACAGAGAGATATACAAACCAGTCCATCACAGAGAGATATATAAACCAGTTCATCACAGAGAGATATATAAACCAGTCCATCACAGATAGATACATAAACCAGTTCATCACAGAGAGATATATAAACCAGTTCATCACAGAGAGATATATAAACCAGTTCATCACAGAGAGATATATAAACCAGTTCATCACAGAGAGATATATAAACCAGTTCATCACAGAGAGATATATAAACCAGACCATCACAGAGAGATATATAAACCAGACCATCACAGAGAGATATATAAACCAGTTCATCACAGAGAGATATATAAACCAGACCATCACAGAGAGATATAAAAACCAGTCCATCACAGAGAGAGTCTCTGAGTCTGTCTGTCTGTCTGTCTGTCTGTCTGTCTGTCTGTCTGTCTGTCTGTCTGTCTGTCTGTCTGTCTGTCTGTCTGTCTGTCTGTCTGTCTGTCTGTCTGTCTGTCTGTCTGTCTGTCTGTCTGTCTGTCTGTCTGTCTGTCTGTCTCTCCGTCTCTCTCTCTCTCACTAAATTAATCTATCATCTCTCTTCCCTTCTATTTCCCTCTTTGAGAAAACACAGCAAAGCTTTTACTCTCTTGTTTGTAATGTGTGTGTGTGTGTACAGATAAAGAGAGTGTGTGTCTGTGTGTCTTTGTAATGTGTGTGTATGTGTACAGATAAAGAGAGTGTGTCTGTGTCTTTGTAATGTGTGTGTATGTGTCTTTGTAATGTGTGTGTATGTGTACAGATAAAGAGAGTGTGTGTGGGTGGACTCTGATGTTGTCAACTGTTCCAAGCCTCCAGTGAGTCTGACTGAAAAGACAGAACAGCTTTAGAGCTTAAAGAGAAAGAAAAAGACAGGCGTCTTCTGACAGTGTGTATATCAGCAGTGTGTATCTGCAGTGTATCTGACAGTGTATATATCTGTAGTGTGTATATCTGCAGTGTGTGTATCTGCAGTGTGTATCTGCAGTGTGTATCTGACAGTGTGTATATCTGACAGTGTGTATATCAGCAGTGTGTATCAGCAGTGTGTATCTGCAGTGTGTATCTGACAGTGTGTATATCTGACAGTGTGTATATCAGCAGTGTGTATCTGCAGTGTGTATCTGCAGTGTGTATCTGACAGTGTGTATATCTGCAGTGTGTATATCTGACAGTGTGTATATCTGACAGTATGTATATCTGTAGTGTGTATATCTGACAGTGTGTATATCTGACAGTGTGTATATCTGCAGTGTGTATATCTGTAGTGTGTATATCTGCAGTGTGTATATCTGACAGTGTGTATATCTGCAGTGTGTATATCTGTCAGTGTGTATATCTGACAGTGTGTATATCTGCAGTGTGTATATATGCAGTGTGTATATCTGACAGTGTGTATATCTGACAGTGTGTATATCTGCAGTGTGTATATATGCAGTGTGTATATCTGACAGTGTGTATATCTGCAGTGTGTATATCTGACAGTGTGTATATCTGCAGTGTGTATATATGCAGTGTGTATATCTGACAGTGTGTATATCTGTAGTGTGTATATCTGTCAGTGTGTATATCTGACAGTGTGTATATCTGCAGTGTATATATCTGCAGTGTGTATATCTGCAGTGTGTATATCTGACAGTGTGTATATCTGCAGTGTGTATATCTGACAGTGTGTATATCTGACAGTGTGTATATCTGCAGTGTGTATATCTGACAGTGTGTATATCTGACAGTGTGTATATATGCAGTGTGTATATATGCAGTGTGTATATCTGCAGTGTGCATATATGCAGTGTGTATATATGCAGTGTGTATATCTGCAGTGTGCATATATGCAGTGTGTATATCTGACAGTGTGTATATCTGCAGTGTGTATATCTGCAGTGTGTATATCTGACAGTGTGTATATCTGTCAGTGTGTATATCTGTAGTGTGTATATCTGACAGTGTATATATATGCAGTGTGTATATCTGCAGTGTGTATATCTGACAGTGTGTATATCTGTCAGTGTGTATATCTGACAGTGTGTATATCTGTCAGTGTGTATATCTGACAGTGTGTATATATGCAGTGTGTATATCTGACAGTGTGTATATCTGCAGTGTGTATATCTGTCAGTGTGTATATCTGACAGTGTGTATATCTGACAGTGTGTATATCTGCAGTGTGTATATATGCAGTGTGTATATCTGACAGTGTGTATATCTGTAGTGTGTATATATGCAGTGTGTATATCTGTAGTGTGTATATCTGACAGTGTGTATATCTGACAGTGTGTATATCTGCAGTGTGTATATCTGACAGTGTGTATATCTGTAGTGTGTATATCTGACAGTGTGTATATCTGACAGTGTGTATATCTGCAGTGTGTATATATGCAGTGTGTATATCTGCTTCAGTGCTTTTTGTCATTTGTTCCAGTCATTGGCAGCAGAGAACTGGAAGGAAAGGCGGCCAAAGGAGAAATTGGCTTTTGGGGGTGACAAGTGAAATATACCTGCTGGAGCGCGTGCTACGGGTGGGTGTTGCTATGGTGACAGGTGAGCTGAGATAAGCCAGGGTTTTACCTAGCAGAGACTTACTGAGCCAGTGGGTTTGGCGACGAATATGAAGTGAGGGCCAGTCAACGAGAGCATACAGGTGGTGGGTAGTGTATGGGGCTTTGGTGACAAAATGGATGGAACTGTGATAGACTGCATCTAATTTGCTGAGTCAAGTGTTGGAGGCTATTTTGTAAATTACATCGCCGAAGTCGAGGATCGGTAAGACGGTCAGTTTTACGAGGGTATGTTTGGCAGCATGAGTGAAGGATGCTTTGTTGCAAAATAGGAAGCCAATTCTAGATTTAGTTTTGGATTTGAGATGCTTAATGTGAGTCTGGAAGGAGAGTTTACAGTCTAACCAGACACCCAGGTATTTGTAGTTGTGCGTCCAGAGTAGTGATGCTGGGCGGGCGGGCAGGTGCAGGCAGCGATTGGTTGAAAATCATGAATTTAGTTTTACTTGTATTTAAGAGCAGCTTGACTGGAGGTTAGTTAACACAGTGTCCAAAGAAGGGCCAGAAGTATACAGAATGGTGTCGTCTGCGTAAAGGTGGATCAGGGAATCACCCGCAGCAAGAGTGATATCAATGAAGAAAATATATATATATATACTGGATGTCATAAGGTGAATGCACCAATTTGTAAGTCGCTCTGGATAAGAGCGTCTGCTAAATGACTTAAATGTAATGTAAATGTATATATATATATATATATATGTTGATAGATACAGAGAAAAGAGTCGGCCCAAGAATTTAACCCTGTGGCACCCCTATAGAGACTGCCAGAGGTCTGGACGACAGGCCCTCTGATTTGACACACTGAACTCTGTCTGAGAAGTAGTTGGTGAACCAGGCGAGGCAATCATTTGAGAAACCAAGGCTGTTGAGTCTGCCGATAAGAATGTGGTGATTGGTTGAAAGCCTTGGCCAGGTCTATGAGTAAAGCTGCACAGTATTGTCTATTATCGATGGCGGTTAAGATATCGTTTAGGACCTTGTGGCTGAGGTGCACCCAGTTCGGAAACCAGATTGCATAGTAGCGAAGGTACGGTGGGATTCCAAATGGTCTGTTTATTAACTTCCTGGGACTATGGGGCAGTATTTTGATGTTTCGATGAAAAACATGCCCAAATGAAACTGCCTATTTCTCAGGCCCAGAAGCTAGAATATGAATATAATTGGCAGATTAGGATAGAAAACACTCTAAAGTTTCCAAAACCATCAAAATATTGTCTGTGAGTATAACTGAACTGATACTGCAGGCGAAAACCTGAGGAAAATCCAACCAGGAATGTGCCTCTTATTTTGAAACCTCTCTGTTTCATTGCAAATCTATCCTTCATTTAAAACATTATCAATTCCTTTCCCTATTCCTTTCCCTATAGCTTCCACAAGGTGTGAACAGTCTTTAGATATAGTTTCAGGCTTTTATTCTGAAAAATGAGCGAGAATGTGTAACGGTTCTCTTGTGGTGAAGGAGAGTCGGACCAAAATGCAGCGTGTAGATTTCGATCCATGTTTAATAAACACACGTAAAACACGAATCAATTATAAACACTACAAAACAAAGAACGTAACGAAAACCGAAACAGCCTAATCTTGTGCAAATTAACACAGAGACAGGAACAACGACACTAAGGACAATCACCCACGAAACACACAAAGAATATGGCTGCCTAAATATGGTTCCCAATCAGAGACAACGATAAACACCTGCCTCTGATTGAGAACCACTTCAGACAGCCATAGACTTAACTAGAACACCCCACTAAACTACAATCCCAATACATACATGCCACATACAAAACCCCATGCCACACCCTGGCCTGACCAAATAAATGAAGATAAACACAAAATACTTCGACCAGGGCGTGACAGAATGATCACATCGTGTCAGCCACTGTCCCCAGAGTTTTGCGCGAGCAGCTTGGAGCAGACGTTTTCTCTCTCGCTCCTATTGAAAAAGCTACCGTCCTGTTTAAATATTATCGATTATTTATTGTAAAAACAACCTGAGGATTGATTATAAAAACTTTTGACATGTTTCTACAAACTTTACGGATACTATTTGGAATTTTTGTCTGCCCGTCGTGACATGCACGAGCCTGTGGACTACTAAACAAAACTCTCCAACCAAATCGAGGTTTTTGGATAAAAAAAACATCTTTATCGAACAAAAGGAACATTTATTGTAACTGGGAGTCTCGTGAGTGCAAACATCCGAAGATCATCAAAGGTAAGCGATTCATTTTATTGCTTTTCTGACTTTCGTGACGAATCTATTTTGCTGCTAGCTGTTTGTAATGTTTTTTCTTCTGAGAGAGATGTCCTCACATAAAAGCTTGGTTTGCTTTAGCTGTAAAGCTTTTTTGAAATCTGACACGCCAGGTATATTAACAAGAAGCTAAGTTGTGTTTTGGTATATTGCACTTGTGATTTCATGAAAATGTAATATTTGTAGTCATTTAATTTGAAATTGGCGCTCTGCAATTCAGTGGATGTTGAATGATCCCGCTATCGGGATGGGTGCGCCAAGAAGTTTTTAACTTGGCTTTCGAAGACTTTAGAAAGGCAGGGTAGTATAGATATAGGTCTGTAGCAGTTTGGGTCTAGAGTGTCTCCCCCTTTGAAGAGGGGGATGACCGTGGCAGCTTTCCAATCTTTGAGGATCTCAGACGATATGAAAGAGAGGGTGAACAGGCTAGTAATAGGGGTAGCAACAATTTCGGTGGATAATTTTAGAAAGAGAGGGTCCAGATTGTCTGGATTTGGGAGAAGGAGAAATGGGGGAGGCTTGGGCGAGTTGTTGTGGGGGGTGCAGTGCTATTGACCAGGGTAGGGGTGGCCTGGTGGAAAGCATGGCCAGCAGTAGAAAAATGCTTATTGAAATTCTCAATTATCTTGGATTTATCGGTGGTGACAGTGTTTCCTAGCCTCAGTGCAGTGGGCAGCTGGGAGAAGGTGCTCTTATTCTCCATGGACTTTACAGTGTCCCAGAACTTTTTGGAGTTTGTGCTGCAGGATGCACATTTCTGTTTGAAAAAGCTAGCCTTTGCTTTCCTAACTGCCTGTGTATATTGGTTCCTAACTTCCCTGAAAAGTTGCATATCACGGGGGCTATTCGATGCTCATGCCAGCATCGAAAAATGCTTATTGAAATTCTCAATTATGGTGGATTTATCAGTGGTGACAGTGTTTCCTATCTTCAGTGCAGTGGGCAGCAGGGAGGAGGTGTTCTTATTCTCCATGGACTTTACAGTGTTCCAGAACACTGAAAAGCTAACCTTGGCTTTTCTAACTGCCTGTGTATAATGGTTTCTAGCTTCCCTGAACAGCTGCATATCACGGGGGCTGTTCGATGCTAATGCAGAATGCCACAGGATGTTGTTGTGCTGGTCAAGGGCAGTCAAGTCTGGAGTGAATAACGGGCTATATCTGTTCCTGGTTCTATATTTTTTGAATGGGGCTTATTTAAGATTGTGAGGAAAGCACTTTTAAAGAATAACCAGGCATCTTCTACTGATGGAATGAGGTCAATATCCTTCCAGGATACCCGGGCCAGGTTGATTAGAAAGGCCTGCATGCTGAAGTGTTTTAGGGAGCGTTTGACTGTGATGAGGTCGTTTGACCGCAGACCCATTACGGACGCAAGCAATCGCTGAGATCCTGGTTGAAGACAGCAGAGGTGTATTTGGAGGGCAGGTTGGTTAAGATGATATCTATGAGGGTGCCCGTGTTTAAGGCTTTGGGGAGGTACCTGGTAGGTTCATTGATCATTTGTGTGAGATAGAGGGCATCAAGTTTAGATTGTAGGATGGCTGGGGTGTTAAGCATGTTCCAGTTTAGGTCGCCTAGCAGCACGAGCTCGAAGATAGATGGGGGGGCAATCAGTTCACATATGGTGTCCAGAGCACAGCTGGGGGCTGAGGGGGGATCAGTAACAAGCGACAACGGTGTGTATATCTGAGAGACTTGTTTCTGAAAACATGGATTTTTAAAAGTAGAAGCTCTAATTGTTTGGGCGCAGACCTGAATAGTGTGACAGAACTCCGCAGGCTATCTCTGCAGTAGATTGCAACTCCGCCCCTTTGGAAGTTCTATCTTGTCAGAAAATGTTGTAGTTGGGGATGGAAATGTCATGATTTTTGGTGGCCTTCCTGAGCCAGGATTAGATACAATTGGACATCCGGGACGGCAGAGTGCTAAAGCAGTGAATAAAACAAACTTAACAAATCAGATCAAAGTTTATTTGTCATGTGTGCCGATATCTCCCACTCTCCAGGCCCTGCTGAATACAACAGGTGTAGTAGACCTTACAGTGAAATGCTGAATACAACAGTTGTAGTAGACCTTACAGTGAAATGCTGAATACAACAGGTGTAGTAGACCTTACAGTGAAATGCTGAATACAACAGGTGTAGTAGACCTGGAGAGTGGGAGTGGTGCTGGGGGCTGCAGGGCCTGGGGAATGGGAGTGGTGCTGGGGGCTGCAGGGCCTGGGGAATGGGAGTGGTGCTGGGGGCTGCAGGGCCTGGGGAATGGGAGTGGTGCTGGGGGCTACAGGGCCTGGGGAATGGGAGTGGTACTGGGGGCTACAGGGCCTGGGGAATGGGAGTGGTGCTGGGGGCTACAGGGCCTGGGGAATGGGAGTGGTACTGGGGGCTGCAGGGCCTGGGGAATGGGAGTGGTACTGGGGGCTGCAGGGCCTGAGGAATGGGAGTGGTACTGGGGGCTGCAGGGAATGGGAGTGGTGCTGGGGGCTGTAGGGCCTGGGGAATGGGAGTGGTGCTGGGGCTGCAGGGCCTGGGGAATGGGAGTGGTGCTGGGGGCTGCAGGGCCTGGGGAATGGGAGTGGTGCTGGGGGCTACAGGGCCTGGGGAATGGGAGTGGTACTGGGGGCTACAGGGCCTGGGGAATGGGAGTGGTGCTGGGGGCTACAGGGCCTGGGGAATGGGAGTGGTACTGGGGGCTGCAGGGCCTGGGGAATGGGAGTGGTACTGGGGGCTGCAGGGCCTGAGGAATGGGAGTGGTACTGGGGGCTGCAGGGAATGGGAGTGGTGCTGGGGGCTGTAGGGCCTGGGGAATGGGAGTGGTGCTGGGGGCTGCAGGGCCTGAGGAATGGGAGTGGTACTGGGGGCTGCAGGGAATGGGAGTGGTACTGGGGGCTGCAGGGCCTGAGGAATGGGAGTGGTACTGGGGGCTGCAGGGAATGGGAGTGGTGCTGGGGGCTGTAGGGCCTGGGGAATGGGAGTGGTGCTGGGGGCTGCAGGGCCTTGGGAATGGGAGTGGTGCTGGGGGCTGCAGGGCCTGGGGAATGGGAGTGGTACTGGGGGCTGCAGGGCCTGGGGAATGGGAGTGGTGCTGGGGGCTGCAGGGCCTGGGGAATGGGAGTGGTGCTGGGGGGCTGCAGGGCCTGGGGAATGGGAGTGGTACTGGGGGCTGCAGGGCCTGGGGAATGGGAGTGGTACTGGGGCATGCAGGGGTTAGCCTCTACATCACCAGAAGGGCCTGGGGACAGACAGACAGACAGACAGACAGACAGACAGACAGACAGACAGACAGACAGACAGAGACAGACAGACAGACAGACAGACAGACAGACAGACAGACAGACAGACAGACAGACAGACAGACAGACAGACAGACAGACAGACACACAGACACAAAGACACAAAGACACACAGACAGACAGAGGATTGTCCTTATTTTACAGAGATTCTTCTGCTCCTTTATTGCATCATGATCTAAGCTCTCTAACAAGGAAAAGCATGGACACACACACACACACACACACACACACACACACACACACACACACACACACACACACACACACACACACACACACCAACATCTAACAGCCACAGTCCGTGAGTCAGTCCTCCTTCCATCTTTCTGTTCACCAGGGTTTCAATTATAGAACTACACAGAGACTCGTTACAGAGAGAAGGAGAGATTGAAAATACTGTTCTACGTCCTCCTAAATAATATAAAGTGAAACAAGGCAACCCACACGCCTCTAATCAGGATCACAGCTGGAATGAATGAAACCAGTGATTCATTTGTAATCTGACCAGAGGTGGGACAGTAATAATTAAGAGCCTTTATTGGCATGGGAAACGTACAGTTGAAGTTGGAAGTTAACATACACTTTAGCCAAATACATTTCAACTTAGTTTTTCACAATTCCTGACATTTAATCCTAGTAAAACATTCCCTGTTTTAGGTTAGTTAGGATCACCACTTTATTTTAAGAATGTGAAATGTCCGAATAATAGTAGAGAGAAAGATTTATTTAAGCTTTTATTTATACTTTCATCACATTCCCAGTGGGTAAGAAGTTTACATACACTCAATTAGTATTTGGTATCATTGCCTTTAAATTGTTTAACTTGGGTCAAACGTGTCGGGTAGCCTTCCACAAGCTTCCCACAATAGATTGGGTGAATTTTGGCCCATTCCTCCTGACAGAGCTGGTGTAACTGAGTCAGGTTTGTAGGACTCCTTGAAAAAATGTTTGTGTGTCTCTCTCTCTGTCTCTCTGTCTCTCTGTCTCTGAGAGGTAGAGAGAGAGAGACAGAGAGAGAGGTAGAGAGAGAGAGAGAGAGAGGTAGAGAGAGGGGGTAAAGAGAGAGGAGAGAGAGAGAGAGAGAGAGAGAGAGAGAGAGAGAGAGAGGGGGTAGAGAGAGACAGAGAGAGAGAGAGAGAGAGAGAGAGAGAGAGGTAGAGAGAGGGGAGAGAGAGAGACAGAGAGAGAGAGAGAGAGAGAGAGAGAGAGAGAGAGAGAGAGAGAGAGAGAGAGAGAGAGAGAGAGAGAGGAGATGGGGACAGAGGGAGATGGGGAGAGAGAGAGAGAGAGAGAGAGAGAGACAGAGGGAGAGAGAGAGAGAGAGAGAGAGAGTGGGAGAGAGAGAGTGGGAGAGAGAGAGTGGGAGAGAGAGAGAGAGAGAGAGAGAGAGAGGAGAGAGAGGAGATTTTAAAAACGAGGAGTTTTGACAGACAGCAATGAACTTCAGGCTTCTTCTTTGAAATGGAACTGACATTTTAACTACTTATCAGATATGAAACAAACAGACAATCAGAATATCAGGAAAAATATGCAATCCCCAGTTTATGCTACAAAATCAACTCTATATGAGGTTTAAAAAAAAAAGGTTATATTTGTCTCAACGTTCCATGACGTACATTAAGGCATTGCTGGCAGAATAGATGGATGCAGTTCACTGCATAATTAATATAATTCACCAATAGATTAGTAAACGTCGGCAAAACAAGTAGATGAAGTGTAAGCAGCCTAATCAGCTCCGCTGTGGTGAGTAAAATGGTCAGAGAGGGAGGTGTTATAATAATAATAATAATAATATATGCCATTTAGCAGACGCTTTTATCCAAAGAGACTTACAGTCATGTGTGAATACATTCTACGTATGGGTGGTCCCGGGGATCGAACCCACTACCCTGGCGTTACAAGCGCCATGCTCTACCAACTGAGCTACAGAAGGACTAGACAACCTTAGCCAGTCAGCTCGAGGTGCTTGGTTGGGACGAACATGCGTTGGCAGGCGAGCTGCAGAAGGTCGAGGACAATTTCCCCATCGTTTATCAGTGCAATTTCAATGACCAACTGGCTGAAAAACGGTTTTTTTTTTTGAAGGGTTTTATCTAATGTTCCTTGGTTAGATTTGATCTCATCTGGCTCTGGATAGCATTAGTTGCTCTGGATAGCATTAGTTGATCTGGCTAGCATTAGTTGCTCTGGATAGCATTAGTTGCTCTGGATAGCATTAGTTGCTCTGGATAGCATTAGTTGCTCTGGCTAGCATTAGTTGATCTGGCTAGCATTAGTTGCTCCGGCTAGCATTAGTTGCTCCGGCTAGCATTAGTTGATCTGGATAGCATTAGTTGCTCTGGCTAGCATTAGTTGATCTGGATAGCATTAGTTGCTCTGGATAGCATTAGTTGATCTGGATAGCATTAGTTGCTCTAGATAGCATTAGTTGATCTGGATAGCATTAGTTGATCTGGATAGCATTAGTTGATCTGGATAGCATTAGTTGCTCTAGATAGCATTAGTTGATCTGGATAGCATTAGTTGATCTGGATAGCATTAGTTGATCTGGATAGCAGCATTAGTTGATCTGGATAGCATTAGTTGCTCTAGATAGCATTAGTTGATCTGGATAGCATTAGTTGATCTGGATAGCATTAGTTGATATCGGTAAAGTTCTGTCAGAGGACTACCGTTTCCATAGTTACAGAAATCCTTTGGATTGTGGAGCTTTTGGCTTTTGTGTGTCTGTAAACACACAGTCCAGTTCATAGTGAATGATGACAGGTCCTACTGTCTGTAAACACACAGTTCATAGTGAATGATGACAGGTCCTACTGCCTGTAAACACACAGTTCATAGTGAATGATGACAGGTCCTACTGTCTGTAAACACACAGTCCAGTTCATAGTGAATGATGACAGGTCCTACTGTCTGTAAACACACAGTCCAGTTCATAGTGTCTGTAAACACACAGTTCATAGTGAATGATGACAGGCCCTACTGCCTGTAAACACACAGTTCATAGTGAATGATGACAGGTCCTACTGTCTGTAAACACACAGTCCAGTTCATAGTGAATGATGACAGGCCCTACTGCCTGTAAACACACAGTCCAGTTCATAGTGAATGATGACAGGCCCTACTGCCTGTAAACACACAGTTCAGTTCATAGTGAATGATGACAGGCCCTACTGTCTGTAAACACACAGTTCATAGTGACGGACAGGTCCTACTGTCTGTAAACACACAGTTCATAGTGAATGATGACAGGTCCTACTGTCTGTAAACACACAGTTCATAGTGAATGATGACAGGTCCTACTGTCTGTAAACACACAGTTCATAGTGAATGATGACAGGTCCTACTGTCTGTAAACACACAGTTCATAGTGAATGATGACAGGCCCTACTGTCTGTAAACACACAGTTCATAGTGACGGACAGGTCCTACTGTCTGTAAACACACAGTTCATAGTGACGGACAGGTCCTACTGTCTGTAAACACACAGTTCAGTTCATAGTTTCTGTAAACACACAGTCCAGTTCATAGTGAATGATGACAGGCCCTCTATGTTGCCGCTCTATGTTTCTATATCTACACAAACTCTTTCCCGCTCTATGTTTCTATATCTACACAAACTCTTTCCAGCTCTATGTTTCTATATCTACACAAACTCTTTCCAGCTCTATGTTTCTATATCTACACAAACTCTTTCCAGCTCTATGTTTCTTATCCAAACTCTTTCCAGCTCTATGTTTCTATATCTACACAAACTCTTTCCAGCTCTATGTTTCTATATCTACACAAACTCTTTCCAGCTCTATGTTTCTATATCTACACAAACTCTTTTGCGCTCTATGTTTCTATATCTACACAAACTCGTTATATATACATCCTTCCCATACAGTCGATTTATTTAAGAGGTGAAAATGACCATATCTAAGTGGTGGCCTGTCAGATTCTTCCTGGGGTGTAGATCAACACATGTTAACAAGATGTTGCTGAAACGCTGTCAGTTCCACTTTAGTGGAGGAGGTGTGTGTGTGTGTGTGTGTGTGTGTGTGTGTGTGTGTGTGTGTGTGTGTGTGTGTGTGTGTGTGTGTGTGTGTGTGTGTGTGTGTGTGTGTGTGTGTGTGTGTGTGTGTGTGTGTGTGTGTGTGTGTGTGTGTGTGTGTGTGTGTGTGTGTGTGTGTGTGTGTGTGTGTGTGTGAGCGTGTGTGTGTGTGAGCGTGTGTGTGAGTGTGTGTGACAGTGTAAACCACAGCATACAGCCCCATAAAGAGAGTCTAATTAAAACACCACACAGACACAAGGGACACATCACATTCCTCCTCCTCCTCTCTCTTCTTCCTTCTCCTCCTCTCTCTATTCCTCCTTCTCTCTCTCTCTTCCTCCTCCTCCTCCTCTCTCTTCCTCCTCCTCCTCCTCTCTCTTCTTCCTTCTCCTCCTCTCTCTCTTCCTCCTCCTCCTCCTCTCTCTTCTTCCTTCTCCTCCTCTCTCTATTCCTCCTCCTCTCTCTCTCTTCCTCCTCCTCCTCCTCCTCCTCTCTCTTCTTCCTTCTCCTCCTCTCTCTCTCTCTTCCTCATCTCTCTCTCCTCCTCCTCTCTCTTCTTCCTCCTCCTCTGCTCTCTCTCTTCCTCCTCTCTATCTCTTCCTCCTCTCTCTCTCTTCCTCCTCCTCTGCTCTCTCTCTTCCTCCTCTCTATCTCTTCCTCCTCTCTCTCTCTTTCTCCTCCCCTCCTCTCTCCGTCCTCCTCCTCTCTTCCTCCTCCTCTCTCTCTCTTCCTCCTCCTCTCTCTCTCTTCCTCCTCCTCTCTCTCTCTTCCACAGTATAGTGGAGGTATAGAGGACAGTATATTAGAGGTATAGAGGACAGTATAGTGGAGGTATAGAGGACAGTATAGTGGAGGTATAGAGGACAGTATAGTAGAGGTATAGAGGACAGTATAATGGAGGTATAGAGGACAGTATAGTGGAGGTATAGAAGACAGTATAGTAGGGTATAGAGGACAGTATAGTGGAGGTATAGAGGACAGTATAGTAGAGGTATAGAGGACAGTATAGTGGAGGTATAGAGGACAGTACAGTGGAGGTATAGAGGACAGTATAGTGGAGGTATAGAGGACAGTATAGTGGAGGTATAGAGGACAGTATAGTGGAGGTATAGAGGACAGTATAGTGGAGGTATAGAGGACAGTATCGTGGAGGTATAGTCTACCTGTGTATATACAGGTTGTAGACATGACTTGTCTTACCAGCCATGCTGAGGTAGACAGAGGGAGAGGTGTGGTTCTGTCCGGTCAGCCCGTTGACCGCCTGTACGTAGTACCGCCCCGCATCAGCCGCCCTGGCCGACAAGACAACCAGCTGATTGTCCAACGACATGGCTCTGTAGGAGAGACATAAAACCAGACAGGGATTTCAGTTTCTCCATAATATCATTTCAGCACATGGAGAACGTCCACACAACGTCCACACAACGTCCACACAACGTACACACAACGTCCACACAACGTCCACACAACGTCCACACAACGTCCGCACAACGTACGCACAACGTTACACAACGTACACACAACGTACACACAACGTTCACACAACGTCCACACAACGTTCACACAATGTCACACAATGTACACACAACGTACACACAACATCCACACAACATCCACACAACGTACACACAACGTACACACAACGTCCACACAACGTACACACAACGTCCACACAACGTACGCACAACGTTCACACAACGTCCACACAACGTACACACAACGTCCACACAACGTCCACACAACGTACGCACAACGTCCACACAACGTACGCACAACGTACGCACAACGTACACACAACGTCCATACAACGTCCAAACAACGTCCAGCCAAAACAAGCTGATGAGTCCCTTTCCTCTCATCTGGTCTCTGCATGTTGTTGACATCCATCCTCTGATGCTCTGACACACCAGGAACAATCAATACACACACACACACACACACACACACACACACACACACACACACACACACACACACACACACACACACACACACACACACACACACACACACACACACACACACACACACACACACACACACACACACACACACACACACACACACACACACACACACACACACACACACACACACACACACACACAACAAACACACACACAGACACTTTATGAGACAGAGAGATTGTGTACTCTATATTCTGTATATTGAGACAGAGAGATTGTGTACTCTATACTCTGTATATTGAGACAGAGAGGTTGTGTACTCTATATTGAATAGTGAGACAGAGAGATTGTGTACTGTATATTCTGTATATTGAGACAGAGAGATTGTGTACTCTATATTCTGTATATTGAATATTGAGGAGATTAGTGTGGTTGCTACCTACAAGGATATGTCCACAAGGATATGTGTGTGTGTGCGTGTGCATGCGCGTGTGTGTGTGTGTGTGTGTGTGTGTGTGTGTGTGTGTGTGTGTGTGTGTGTGTGTGTGTGTGTGTGTGTGTGTGTGTGTGTGCGTGTGCGTGTGCGTGTGCGTGTGTGTCAATAAGGAAGCAGTATAGACAAGCCGGGGGCTGAATATTGAGCAGCCTTGAGAAGTTTATATTGATATGGGACAAACACACATTATCGATCATAGTCTGATGCTAGAAAAACTTGTTATGGCTTTACACCCCTGCTATATTGTGGATAAAGAGTTACCTGTCTAACAGAACACAGAGAGTGTTCTAGAATGGAAGCATATCCAGCATAATCCAGGTAGAATCAGGAATTCCCCAGGGCAGCTGTCTAAGCACCTTATTATTTTTCAATCTTTACTAATGACATGCTACTGGCTTTGAGTAAAGCCAGTGTGTCTATGTATGAGGATGACTCAACACTGTACACGTCAGCTACTACAGCGACTGAAATGACTGCAACACTCAACAAAGATCAGCAGTTAGTTTCAGAATGGGTGGCAAGGAATAAGTTCATCTTAAATATTTCTAAAACGAAAAGCATTGTATTTGGGACAAAACATTCACTAAACCTTAATCCTCAACTAAATATTGTCATAAATAATGTGGAAATTGAGCAAGTTGAGGAAACTAAACTGCTTGGAGGGAACCTGGATTGTAAACTGTCATGGTCAAAACATATTGACATAACAGTAGCTAAGATGGGGAGAAGTATGTCCATGATAAAGCACTGCTCTGCCTTCTTAACAACTCTATCAACAAGGCAGGTCCTACAGGCTCTATTTTCTACCTTCCTAATAACACTATCAACAAGGCAGGTCCTACAGACCCTAGTTTCTACCTTCTTAACAGCACTATCAACAAGGCAGGTCCTACAGACTCTAGTTTCTACCTTCTTAACAACACTATCAACAAGGCAGGTCCTAAAAGCCCTGGTTTTATCGCACCTGGACCACTGTTCAGTCGTGTGGTCAGGTGCCACAAAGAAGGACCTAGGAATATTATATAGAATAAATACAGAGCTATTGACTCTGAACAGGGCGGCACGGCTGGCCCTTAAAAGGACACGGGGAGCAAAAAATGAACCATGTGTTTATCAACCATCAATAATAATATGAATATCAATCTCTCCTGGTTCTCCTATATCAACCATCAATAATAATATGAATATCAATCTCTCCTGGTTCTCCTATATCAACCATCAATAATAATATGAATGTCAATCTCTCCTGGTTCAAAGTGGAGGAGAGATTGACTTCATCACTGCTTGTATGTATGAGAGGTATTGACTTGTTGAATGAACCCGAGCTGTCTGTTTAAACTACTGGCACACAGCTCAGACGCCCACCTGTACCCCACAAGACATGCCACCACATGGAACTCTATTAGACATTTTGTTACAATACAGCTTTATTCTAAAATGGATTAAATAACACATTTTCCTCAGCAATATACACACAATATCCCATAATGACAAAGTGAATACAGTTTATTTAAACATTTAAATGCAAATGTATATATAAAAAACAATCTAAAATACCTTATTTACATAAGTATTCAGACTAATTGCTATGAGACCCCCCCACTCCCTCTCCTCCCCTCCCTCTTCTCTCTCCCTCCCGCTCTCTCCTTCCCCTCCCTCTCCTCCCCTCCTCCCTCTTCTCTCCCCCCCCCTCTCCTCCCCTCCCTCTTCTCTCTCCCTCCCGCTCTCTCCTTCCCCTTCCTCTCCTCCCCTCCTCCCTCTTCTCTCCCCCCTCTCCTCCACTCCTCCTTCTTCTCTCCCCCTCTCCCTCTCCTCTCCTCCTCCCTCTCCTTCCCCTCCTTCTCCTCCCCTCCCTCTTCTCTCTCCCTCCTGCTCTCTCCTTCCCCTCCCTCTCCTCCCCTCTCTCTTCTCTCCCCCCTCTCCTCCCCTCCCTCTTCTCTCTCCCTCCCGCTCTCTCCTTCCCCTCCCTCTTCTCTCTCCCTCCCGCTCTCTCCTTCCCCTCCCTCCCTCTCCCTCCCGCTCTCTCCTTCCCCTCCCTCTCCTCCCCTCCTCCCTCTTCCCCCCCCTCTCCTCCCCTCCCTCTACTCTCTCCCTCCCGCTCTCTCCTTCCCCTCCCTCTCCCTCTTCTCTCTCCCTCCCGCTCTCTCCTTCCCCTCCCTCTCCCTCTTCTCTCTCCCTCCCACTCTCTCCTTCCCCTCCCTCTCCCTCTTCTCCCCTCCTCTCCCTTCCTCTCTCTCCCTCCTGACACCTGATTCTTCAGGTCTAATCTCATTCAGGGTAATTTCCCAACTGAGCTATCAGCCCTTACCCTATACACTAATACAACCAATACACTAATACAACTAACACACAGAGTCCCACTGTCCAATCTGACACACAGAGTCCCACTGTCCAATCTGACACACAGAGTCCCACTGTCCAACCTGACACACAGAGTCCCACTGTCCAATCTGACACACAGAGTCCCACTGTCCAAAATGACACACAGAGTCCCACTGTCCAATCTGACACACAGAGTCCCACTGTCCAATCTGACACACAGAGTCCCACTGTCCAATCTGACACACAGAGTCCCACTGTCCAATCTGACACACAGAGTCCCACTGTCCAATCTGACACACAGAGTCCCACTGTCCAATCTGACACACAGAGTCCCACTGTCCAATCTGACACACAGAGTCCCACTGTCCAATCTGACACACAGAGTCCCACTGTCCAATCTGACACACAGAGTCCCACTGTCCAATCTGACACACAGAGTCCCACTGTCCAATCTGACACACAGAGTCCCACTGTCCAATCTGACACACAGAGTCCCACTGTCCAATCTGACACACAGAGTCCCACTGTCCAATCTGACACACAGAGTCCCACTGTCCAATCTGACACACAGAGTCCCACTGTCCAATCTGACACACAGAGTCCCACTGTCCAAAATGACACACAGAGTCCCACTGTCCAATCTGACACACAGAGTCCCACTGTCCAATCTGACACACAGAGTCCCACTGTCCAAAATGACACACAGAGTCCCACTGTCCAATCTGACACACAGAGTCCCACTGTCCAATCTGACACACAGAGTCCCACTGTCCAATCTGACACACAGAGTCCCACTGTCCAAAATGACACACAGAGTCCCACTGTCCAATCTGACACACAGAGTCCCACTGTCCAATCTGACACACAGAGTCCCACTGTCCAAAATGACACACAGAGTCCCACTGTCCAATCTGACACACAGAGTCCCACTGTCCAATCTGACACACAGAGTCCCACTGTCCAATCTGACACAGAGTCCCACTGTCCAATCTGACACACAGAGTCCCACTGTCCAATCTGACACACAGA
>NW_025745395.1:75000-90000 GCF_021184085.1 Oncorhynchus gorbuscha | reverse complement strand
ACAAGACAGACACCACCTCCTACAACAAGACAGACAACACCTCCTACAACAAGACAGACAACACCTCCTACAACAAGACAGACAACACCTCCTACAACAAGACAGACAACACATCCTACAACAAGACAGACAACACCTCCTACAACAAGACAGACAACACCTCCTACAACAAGACAGACAACACCTCCTACAACAAGACAGACAACACCTCTTACAACAAGACAGACAACACCTCCTACAACAAGACAGACAACACCTCCTACAACAAGACAGACACCACCTCCTACAACAAGACAGACAACACCTCCTACAACAAGACAGACAACACCTCCTACAACAAGACAGACAACACCTCCTACAACAAGACAGACAACACCTCCTACAACAAGACAGACACCACCTCCTACAACAAGACAGACAACACCTCCTACAACAAGACAGAGAACACCTCCTACAACAAGACAGACACCACCTCCTACAACAAGACAGAGAACACCTCCTACAACAAGACAGACACCACCTCCTACAACAAGACAGACAACACCTCCTACAACAAGACAGACAACACCTCCTACAACAAGACAGACAACACCTCCTACAACAAGACAGACACCACCTCCTACAACAAGACAGACACCACCTCCTACAACAAGACAGAGAACACCTCCTACAACAAGACAGACACCACCTCCTACAACAAGACAGACACCACCTCCTACAACAAGACAGACACCACCTCCTACAACAAGACAGAGAACACCTCCTACAACAAGACAGACACCACCTCCTACAACAAGACAGACAACACCTCCTACAACAAGACAGACAACACCTCCTACAACAAGACAGACAACACCTCCTACAACAAGACAGACAACACCTCCTACAACAAGACAGACAACACCTCCTACAACAAGACAGACACCACCTCCTACAACAAGACAGACACCACCTCCTACAACAAGACAGACAACACCTCCTACAACAAGACAGACAACACCTCCTACAACAAGACAGACAACACCTCCTACAACAAGACAGACACCACCTCCTACAACAAGACAGACACCACCTCCTACAACAAGACAGACACCACCTCCTACAACAAGACAGAGAACACCTCCTACAACAAGACAGACAACACCTCCTACAACAAGACAGACAACACCTCCTACAACAAGACAGACAACACCTCCTACAACAAGACAAGAACACCTCCTACAACAAGACAGACACCACCTCCTACAACAAGACAGACACCACCTCCTACAACAAGACAGACACCACCTCCTACAACAAGACAGAGAACACCTCCTACAACAAGACAGACACCACCTCCTACAACAAGACAGACACCACCTCCTACAACAAGACAGACACCACCTCCTACAACAAGACAGAGAACACCTCCTACAACAAGACAGACACCACCTCCTACAACAAGACAGACAACACCTCCTACAACAAGACAGACAACACCTCCTACAACAAGACAGACAACACCTCCTACAACAAGACAGACAACACCTCCTACAACAAGACAGACAACACCTCCTACAACAAGACAGACACCACCTCCTACAACAAGACAGACACCACCTCCTACAACAAGACAGACAACACCTCCTACAACAAGACAGACAACACCTCCTACAACAAGACAGACAACACCTCCTACAACAAGACAGACACCACCTCCTACAACAAGACAGACACCACCTCCTACAACAAGACAGACACCACCTCCTACAACAAGACAGAGAACACCTCCTACAACAAGACAGACAACACCTCCTACAACAAGACAGACAACACCTCCTACAACAAGACAGACAACACCTCCTACAACAAGACAGAGACCACCTCCTACAACAAGACAGACACCACCTCCTACAACAAGACAGACACCACCTCCTACAACAAGACAGACACCACCTCCTACAACAAGACAGACAACACCTCCTACAACAAGACAGACACCACCTCCTACAACAAGACAGACACCACCTCCTACAACAAGACAGACACCACCTCCTACAACAAGACAGACACCACCTCCTACAACAAGACAGACACCACCTCCTACAACAAGACAGACACCACCTCCTACAACAAGACAGACAACACCTCCTACAACAAGACAGACAACACCTCCTACAACAAGACAGACAACACCTCCTACAACAAGACAGACAACATCTCCTACAACAAGACAGACACCACCTCCTACAACAAGACAGACAACACCTCCTACAACAAGACAGACAACACCTCCTACAACAAGACAGACACCACCTCTTACAACAAGACAGACAACACCTCCTACAACAAGACAGACACCACCTACAACAAGACAGACAACACCTCCTACAACAAGACAGACAACAAATCCTAAAACAAGACAGACAACACCTCTTACAACAAGACAGACAACACCTCCTACAACAAGACAGACACCACCTCCTACAACAAGACAGACAACACCTCCTACAACAAGACAGACAACACCTCCTACAACAAGACAGACACCACCACCTACAACAATACAGAAAACACCTACAACAAGACAGACAACACTTCCTACAACAAGACAGACAACACCTCCTACAACAAGACAGACACCACCTCCTACAACAAGACAGACACCACCTCCTACAACAAGACAGACACCACCTCCTACAACAAGACAGACACCACCTCCTACAACAAGACAGACACCACCTCCTACAACAAGACAGACAACACCTCCTACAACAAGACAGACAACACCTCCTACAACAAGACAGACAACACCTCCTACAACAAGACAGACAACACCTCCTACAACAAGACAGACAACATCTCCTACAACAAGACAGACACCACCTCCTACAACAAGACAGACAACACCTCCTACAACAAGACAGACAACACCTCCTACAACAAGACAGACACCACCTCTTACAACAAGACAGACAACACCTCCTACAACAAGACAGACACCACCTACAACAAGACAGACAACACCTCCTACAACAAGACAGACAACAAATCCTAAAACAAGACAGACAACACCTCCTACAACAAGACAGACAACACCTCCTACAACAAGACAGACACCACCTCCTACAACAAGACAGACAACACCTCCTACAACAAGACAGACAACACCTCCTACAACAAGACAGACACCACCTCCTACAACAAGACAGACAACACCTACAACAAGACAGACAACACTTCCTACAACAAGACAGACAACACCTCCTACAACAAGACAGACAACACCTCCTACAACAAGACAGACACCACCTCCTACAACAAGACAGACAACACCTCCTACAACATGACAGACAACACCTCCTACAACAAGACAGACAACACCTCCTACAACAAGACAGACAACATCTCCTACAACAAGACAGACACCACCTCCTACAACAAGACAGACAACACCTCCTACAACAAGACAGACAACACCTCCTACAACAAGACAGACACCACCTCTTACAACAAGACAGACAACACCTCCTACAACAAGACAGACACCACCTACAACAAGACAGACAACACCTCCTACAACAAGACAGACAACAAATCCTAAAACAAGACAGACAACACCTCTTACAACAAGACAGACAACACCTCCTACAACAAGACAGACACCACCTCCTACAACAAGACAGACAACACCTCCTACAACAAGACAGACAACACCTCCTACAACAAGACAGACACCACCACCTACAACAATACAGAAAACACCTACAACAAGACAGACAACACTTCCTACAACAAGACAGACAACACCTCCTACAACAAGACAGACACCACCTCCTACAACAAGACAGACACCACCTCCTACAACAAGACAGACACCACCTCCTACAACAAGACAGACACCACCTCCTACAACAAGACAGACACCACCTCCTACAACAAGACAGACAACACCTCCTACAACAAGACAGACAACACCTCCTACAACAAGACAGACAACACCTCCTACAACAAGACAGACAACACCTCCTACAACAAGACAGACAACATCTCCTACAACAAGACAGACACCACCTCCTACAACAAGACAGACAACACCTCCTACAACAAGACAGACAACACCTCCTACAACAAGACAGACACCACCTCTTACAACAAGACAGACAACACCTCCTACAACAAGACAGACACCACCTACAACAAGACAGACAACACCTCCTACAACAAGACAGACAACAAATCCTAAAACAAGACAGACAACACCTCCTACAACAAGACAGACAACACCTCCTACAACAAGACAGACACCACCTCCTACAACAAGACAGACAACACCTCCTACAACAAGACAGACAACACCTCCTACAACAAGACAGACACCACCTCCTACAACAAGACAGACAACACCTACAACAAGACAGACAACACTTCCTACAACAAGACAGACAACACCTCCTACAACAAGACAGACAACACCTCCTACAACAAGACAGACACCACCTCCTACAACAAGACAGACAACACCTCCTACAACATGACAGACAACACCTCCTACAACAAGACAGACAACACCTCCTACAACAAGACAGACAACATCTCCTACAACAAGACAGACACCACCTCCTACAACAAGACAGACAACACCTCCTACAACAAGACAGACAACACCTCCTACAACAAGACAGACACCACCTCTTACAACAAGACAGACAACACCTCCTACAACAAGACAGACACCACCTACAACAAGACAGACAACACCTCCTACAACAAGACAGACACCACCTCCTACAACAAGACAGACACCACCTCCTACAACAAGACAGACACCACCTCCTACAACAAGACAGACACCACCTCCTACAACAAGACAGACACCACCTCCTACAACAAGACAGACAACACCTCCTACAACAAGACAGACAACACCTCCTACAACAAGACAGACAACACCTCCTACAACAAGACAGACAACACCTCCTACAACAAGACAGACAACACCTCCTACAACAAGACAGACAACACCTCCTACAACAAGACAGACAACACCTCCTACAACAAGACAGACAACACCTCCTACAACAAGACAGACAACACCTCCTACAACAAGACAGACAACACCTCCTACAACAAGACAGACAACATCTCCTACAACAAGACAGACACCACCTCCTACAACAAGACAGACAACACCTCCTACAACAAGACAGACAACACCTCCTACAACAAGACAGACACCACCTCCTACAACAAGACAGACAACACCTCCTACAACAAGACAGACAACACCTCCTACAACAAGACAGACACCACCTACAACAAGACAGACAACACCTCCTACAACAAGACAGACAACACCTCCTACAACAAGACAGACAACACCTCCTACAACAAGACAGACAACATCTCCTACAACAAGACAGACACCACCTCCTACAACAAGACAGACAACACCTCCTACAACAAGACAGACAACACCTCCTACAACAAGACAGACACCACCTCCTACAACAAGACAGACAACACCTCCTACAACAAGACAGACACCACCTACAACAAGACAGACAACACCTCCTACAACAAGACAGACACCACCTCCTACAACAAGACAGACACCACCTCCTACAACAAGACAGACACCACCTCCTACAACAAGACAGACACCACCTCCTACAACAAGACAGACACCACCTCCTACAACAAGACAGACAACACCTCCTACAACAAGACAGACAACACCTCCTACAACAAGACAGACAACACCTCCTACAACAAGACAGACAACACCTCCTACAACAAGACAGACAACACCTCCTACAACAAGACAGACACCACCTCCTACAACAAGACAGACAACAGCTCCTACAACAAGACAGACACCACCTACAACAAGACAGACAACACCTCCTACAACAAGACAGACAACAAATCCTAAAACAAGACAGACAACACCTCCTACAACAAGACAGACAACACCTCCTACAACAAGACAGACACCACCTCCTACAACAAGACAGACAACACCTCCTACAACAAGACAGACAACACCTCCTACAACAAGACAGACACCACCTCCTACAACAAGACAGACAACACCTACAACAAGACAGACAACACTTCCTACAACAAGACAGACAACACCTCCTACAACAAGACAGACAACACCTCCTACAACAAGACAGACACCACCTCCTACAACAAGACAGACAACACCTCCTACAACATGACAGACAACACCTCCTACAACAAGACAGACAACACCTCCTACAACAAGACAGACAACATCTCCTACAACAAGACAGACACCACCTCCTACAACAAGACAGACAACACCTCCTACAACAAGACAGACAACACCTCCTACAACAAGACAGACAACACCTCCTACAACAAGACAGACACCACCTCCTACAACAAGACAGACACCACCTCCTACAACAAGACAGACAACACCTCCTACAACAAGACAGACAACACCTCCTACAACAAGACAGACAACACCTCCTACAACAAGACAGACACCACCTCCTACAACAAGACAGACACCACCTCCTACAACAAGACAGACACCACCTCCTACAACAAGACAGAGAACACCTCCTACAACAAGACAGACAACACCTCCTACAACAAGACAGACAACACCTCCTACAACAAGACAGACAACACCTCCTACAACAAGACAGAGACCACCTCCTACAACAAGACAGACACCACCTCCTACAACAAGACAGACACCACCTCCTACAACAAGACAGACACCACCTCCTACAACAAGACAGACAACACCTCCTACAACAAGACAGACACCACCTCCTACAACAAGACAGACACCACCTCCTACAACAAGACAGACACCACCTCCTACAACAAGACAGACACCACCTCCTACAACAAGACAGACACCACCTCCTACAACAAGACAGACACCACCTCCTACAACAAGACAGACAACACCTCCTACAACAAGACAGACAACACCTCCTACAACAAGACAGACAACACCTCCTACAACAAGACAGACAACATCTCCTACAACAAGACAGACACCACCTCCTACAACAAGACAGACAACACCTCCTACAACAAGACAGACAACACCTCCTACAACAAGACAGACACCACCTCTTACAACAAGACAGACAACACCTCCTACAACAAGACAGACACCACCTACAACAAGACAGACAACACCTCCTACAACAAGACAGACAACAAATCCTAAAACAAGACAGACAACACCTCTTACAACAAGACAGACAACACCTCCTACAACAAGACAGACACCACCTCCTACAACAAGACAGACAACACCTCCTACAACAAGACAGACAACACCTCCTACAACAAGACAGACACCACCACCTACAACAATACAGAAAACACCTACAACAAGACAGACAACACTTCCTACAACAAGACAGACAACACCTCCTACAACAAGACAGACACCACCTCCTACAACAAGACAGACACCACCTCCTACAACAAGACAGACACCACCTCCTACAACAAGACAGACACCACCTCCTACAACAAGACAGACACCACCTCCTACAACAAGACAGACAACACCTCCTACAACAAGACAGACAACACCTCCTACAACAAGACAGACAACACCTCCTACAACAAGACAGACAACACCTCCTACAACAAGACAGACAACATCTCCTACAACAAGACAGACACCACCTCCTACAACAAGACAGACAACACCTCCTACAACAAGACAGACAACACCTCCTACAACAAGACAGACACCACCTCTTACAACAAGACAGACAACACCTCCTACAACAAGACAGACACCACCTACAACAAGACAGACAACACCTCCTACAACAAGACAGACAACAAATCCTAAAACAAGACAGACAACACCTCCTACAACAAGACAGACAACACCTCCTACAACAAGACAGACACCACCTCCTACAACAAGACAGACAACACCTCCTACAACAAGACAGACAACACCTCCTACAACAAGACAGACACCACCTCCTACAACAAGACAGACAACACCTACAACAAGACAGACAACACTTCCTACAACAAGACAGACAACACCTCCTACAACAAGACAGACAACACCTCCTACAACAAGACAGACACCACCTCCTACAACAAGACAGACAACACCTCCTACAACATGACAGACAACACCTCCTACAACAAGACAGACAACACCTCCTACAACAAGACAGACAACATCTCCTACAACAAGACAGACACCACCTCCTACAACAAGACAGACAACACCTCCTACAACAAGACAGACAACACCTCCTACAACAAGACAGACACCACCTCTTACAACAAGACAGACAACACCTCCTACAACAAGACAGACACCACCTACAACAAGACAGACAACACCTCCTACAACAAGACAGACAACAAATCCTAAAACAAGACAGACAACACCTCTTACAACAAGACAGACAACACCTCCTACAACAAGACAGAGAACACCTCCTACAACAAGACAGACAACACCTCCTACAACAAGACAGACAACACCTCCTACAACAAGACAGAGAACACCTCCTACAACAAGACAGACACCACCTCCTACAACAAGACAGACACCACCTCCTACAACAAGACAGACACCACCTCCTACAACAAGACAGACAACACCTCCTACAACAAGACAGACACCACCTCCTACAACAAGACAGACACCACCTCCTACAACAAGACAGACACCACCTCCTACAACAAGACAGACACCACCTCCTACAACAAGACAGACACCACCTCCTACAACAAGACAGACAACACCTCCTACAACAAGACAGACAACACCTCCTACAACAAGACAGACAACACCTCCTACAACAAGACAGACAACACCTCCTACAACAAGACAGACAACACCTCCTACAACAAGACAGACACCACCTCTTACAACAAGACAGACAACACCTCCTACAACAAGACAGACACCACCTACAACAAGACAGACAACACCTCCTACAACAAGACAGACAACAAATCCTAAAACAAGACAGACAACACCTCCTACAACAAGACAGACAACACCTCCTACAACAAGACAGACACCACCTCCTACAACAAGACAGACAACACCTCCTACAACAAGACAGACAACACCTCCTACAACAAGACAGACACCACCTCCTACAACAAGACAGACAACACCTACAACAAGACAGACAACACTTCCTACAACAAGACAGACAACACCTCCTACAACAAGACAGACAACACCTCCTACAACAAGACAGACACCACCTCCTACAACAAGACAGACAACACCTCCTACAACATGACAGACAACACCTCCTACAACAAGACAGACAACACCTCCTACAACAAGACAGACAACATCTCCTACAACAAGACAGACACCACCTCCTACAACAAGACAGACAACACCTCCTACAACAAGACAGACAACACCTCCTACAACAAGACAGACACCACCTCTTACAACAAGACAGACAACACCTCCTACAACAAGACAGACACCACCTACAACAAGACAGACAACACCTCCTACAACAAGACAGACAACAAATCCTAAAACAAGACAGACAACACCTCTTACAACAAGACAGACAACACCTCCTACAACAAGACAGAGAACACCTCCTACAACAAGACAGACAACACCTCCTACAACAAGACAGACAACACCTCCTACAACAAGACAGAGAACACCTCCTACAACAAGACAGACACCACCTCCTACAACAAGACAGACACCACCTCCTACAACAAGACAGACACCACCTCCTACAACAAGACAGACAACACCTCCTACAACAAGACAGACACCACCTCCTACAACAAGACAGACACCACCTCCTACAACAAGACAGACACCACCTCCTACAACAAGACAGACACCACCTCCTACAACAAGACAGACACCACCTCCTACAACAAGACAGACAACACCTCCTACAACAAGACAGGCAACATCTCCTACAACAAGACAGACACCACCTCCTACAACAAGACAGACAACACCTCCTACAACAAGACAGACAACACCTCCTACAACAAGACAGACACCACCTCTTACAACAAGACAGACAACACCTCCTACAACAAGACAGACACCACCTACAACAAGACAGACAACACCTCCTACAACAAGACAGACAACAAATCCTAAAACAAGACAGACAACACCTCTTACAACAAGACAGACAACACCTCCTACAACAAGACAGACACCACCTCCTACAACAAGACAGACAACACCTCCTACAACAAGACAGACAACACCTCCTACAACAAGACAGACACCACCACCTACAACAATACAGAAAACACCTACAACAAGACAGACAACACTTCCTACAACAAGACAGACAACACCTCCTACAACAAGACAGACACCACCTCCTACAACAAGACAGACACCACCTCCTACAACAAGACAGACACCACCTCCTACAACAAGACAGAGAACACCTCCTACAACAAGACAGACAACACCTCCTACAACAAGACAGACAACAGCTCCTACAACAAGACAGACAACACCTCCTACAACAACAGACAGAACACACCTCCTACAACAAGACAGACACCACCTCCTACAACAAGACAGACACACCTCCTACAACAAGACAGACAACACCTCCTACAACAAGACAGACACCACCTCCTACAACAAGACAGACACCACCTCCTACAACAAGACAGACACCACCTCCTACAACAAGACAGACACCACCTCCTACAACAAGACAGACACCACCTCCTACAACAAGACAGACACCACCTCCTACAACAAGACAGACAACACCTCCTACAACAAGACAGACAACACCTCCTACAACAAGACAGACAACACCTCCTACAACAAGACAGACAACATCTCCTACAACAAGACAGACACCACCTCCTACAACAAGACAGACAACACCTCCTACAACAAGACAGACAACACCTCCTACAACAAGACAGACACCACCTCTTACAACAAGACAGACAACACCTCCTACAACAAGACAGACACCACCTACAACAAGACAGACAACACCTCCTACAACAAGACAGACAACAAATCCTAAAACAAGACAGACAACACCTCTTACAACAAGACAGACAACACCTCCTACAACAAGACAGACACCACCTCCTACAACAAGACAGACAACACCTCCTACAACAAGACAGACAACACCTCCTACAACAAGACAGACAACACCTCCTACAACAAGACAGACAACACCTCCTACAACAAGACAGAGAACACCTCCTACAACAAGACAGACACCACCTCCTACAACAAGACAGACACCACCTCCTACAACAAGACAGACACCACCTCCTACAACAAGACAGACACCACCACCTACAACAATACAGAAAACACCTACAACAAGACAGACAACACTTCCTACAACAAGACAGACAACACCTCCTACAACAAGACAGACACCACCTCCTACAACAAGACAGACACCACCTCCTACAACAAGACAGACACCACCTCCTACAACAAGACAGACACCACCTCCTACAACAAGACAGACACCACCTCCTACAACAAGACAGACAACACCTCCTACAACAAGACAGACAACACCTCCTACAACAAGACAGACAACACCTCCTACAACAAGACAGACAACATCTCCTACAACAAGACAGACACCACCTCCTACAACAAGACAGACAACACCTCCTACAACAAGACAGACAACACCTCCTACAACAAGACAGACACCACCTCTTACAACAAGACAGACAACACCTCCTACAACAAGGCCATACACCACCTACAACAAGACAGACAACACCTCCTACAACAAGACAGACAACAAATCCTAAAACAAGACAGACAACACCTCTTACAACAAGACAGACAACACCTCCTACAACAAGACAGACACCACCTCCTACAACAAGACAGACAACACCTCCTACAACAAGACAGACACCACCTCCTACAACAAGACAGACACCACCACCTACAACAATACAGAAAACACCTACAACAAGACAGACAACACTTCCTACAACAAGACAGACAACACCTCCTACAACAAGACAGACACCACCTCCTACAACAAGACAGACACCACCTCCTACAACAAGACAGACACCACCTCCTACAACAAGACAGACACCACCTCCTACAACAAGACAGACACCACCTCCTACAACAAGACAGACACCACCTCCTACAACAAGACAGACAACACCTCCTACAACAAGACAGACAACACCTCCTACAACAAGACAGACAACACCTCCTACAACAAGACAGACAACATCTCCTACAACAAGACAGACACCACCTCCTACAACAAGACAGACAACACCTCCTACAACAAGACAGACAACACCTCCTACAACAAGACAGACACCACCTCTTACAACAAGACAGACAACACCTCCTACAACAAGACAGACACCACCTCCTACAACAAGACAGACACCACCTCCTACAACAAGACAGACAACACCTCCTACAACAAGACAGACAACACCTCCTACAACAAGACAGACACCACCTCCTACAACAAGACAGACACCACCTCCTACAACAAGACAGAGAACACCTCCTACAACAAGACAGACAACACCTCCTACAACAAGACAGACAACACCTCCTACAACAAGACAGACAACACCTCCTACAACAAGACAGACAACACCTCCTACAACAAGACAGAGAACACCTCCTACAACAAGACAGACACCACCTCCTACAACAAGACAGACACCACCTCCTACAACAAGACAGACACCACCTCCTACAACAAGACAGACAACACCTCCTACAACAAGACAGACACCACCTCCTACAACAAGACAGACACCACCTCCTACAACAAGACAGACACCACCTCCTACAACAAGACAGACACCACCTCCTACAACAAGACAGACACCACCTCCTACAACAAGACAGACACCACCTCCTACAACAAGACAGACAACACCTCCTACAACAAGACAGACAACACCTCCTACAACAAGACAGACAACACCTCCTACAACAAGACAGACAACATCTCCTACAACAAGACAGACACCACCTCCTACAACAAGACAGACAACACCTCCTACAACAAGACAGACAACACCTCCTACAACAAGACAGACACCACCTCTTACAACAAGACAGACAACACCTCCTACAACAAGACAGACACCACCTACAACAAGACAGACAACACCTCCTACAACAAGACAGACAACAAATCCTAAAACAAGACAGACAACACCTCTTACAACAAGACAGACAACACCTCTTACAACAAGACAGACAACACCTCCTACAACAAGACAGACACCACCTCCTACAACAAGACAGACAACACCTCCTACAACAAGACAGACAACACCTCCTACAACAAGACAGACACCACCACCTACAACAATACAGAAAACACCTACAACAAGACAGACAACACTTCCTACAACAAGACAGACAACACCTCCTACAACAAGACAGACACCACCTCCTACAACAAGACAGACACCACCTCCTACAACAAGACAGACACCACCTCCTACAACAAGACAGACACCACCTCCTACAACAAGACAGACACCACCTCCTACAACAAGACAGACACCACCTCCTACAACAAGACAGACAACACCTCCTACAACAAGACAGACAACACCTCCTACAACAAGACAGACAACACCTCCTACAACAAGACAGACAACATCTCCTACAACAAGACAGACACCACCTCCTACAACAAGACAGACAACACCTCCTACAACAAGACAGACAACACCTCCTACAACAAGACAGACACCACCTCTTACAACAAGACAGACAACACCTCCTACAACAAGACAGACACCACCTCCTACAACAAGACAGACACCACCTCCTACAACAAGACAGACAACACCTCCTACAACAAGACAGACACCACCTCCTACAACAAGACAGACACCACCTCCTACAACAAGACAGACACCACCTCCTACAACAAGACAGAGAACACCTCCTACAACAAGACAGACAACACCTCCTACAACAAGACAGACAACACCTCCTACAACAAGACAGACAACACCTCCTACAACAAGACAGAGAACACCTCCTACAACAAGACAGACACCACCTCCTACAACAAGACAGACACCACCTCCTACAACAAGACAGACACCACCTCCTACAACAAGACAGACAACACCTCCTACAACAAGACAGACACCACCTCCTACAACAAGACAGACACCACCTCCTACAACAAGACAGACACCACCTCCTACAACAAGACAGACACCACCTCCTACAACAAGACAGACACCACCTCCTACAACAAGACAGACACCACCTCCTACAACAAGACAGACAACACCTCCTACAACAAGACAGACACACCTCCTACAACAAGACAGACAACACCTCCTACAACAAGACAGACAACATCTCCTACAACAAGACAGACACCACCTCCTACAACAAGACAGACAACACCTCCTACAACAAGACAGACAACACCTCCTACAACAAGACAGACACCACCTCTTACAACAAGACAGACAACACCTCCTACAACAAGACAGACACCACCTACAACAAGACAGACAACACCTCCTACAACAAGACAGACAACAAATCCTAAAACAAGACAGACAACACCTCTTACAACAAGACAGACAACACCTCCTACAACAAGACAGACACCACCTCCTACAACAAGACAGACAACACCTCCTACAACAAGACAGACAACACCTCCTACAACAAGACAGACAACACCTCCTACAACAAGACAGACAACACCTCCTACAACAAGACAGAGAACACCTCCTACAACAAGACAGACACCACCTCCTACAACAAGACAGACACCACCTCCTACAACAAGACAGACACCACCTCCTACAACAAGACAGACACCACCACCTACAACAATACAGAAAACACCTACAACAAGACAGACAACACTTCCTACAACAAGACAGACAACACCTCCTACAACAAGACAGACACCACCTCCTACAACAAGACAGACACCACCTCCTACAACAAGACAGACACCACCTCCT
>NW_025745395.1:47500-70000 GCF_021184085.1 Oncorhynchus gorbuscha | reverse complement strand
GTTTGACCCCAACCACTCCCTGCCGGAGGTTTGACCCCAACCACTCCCTGCCGGAGGTTTAACCACAACCACTCCCTCCCTGCAGGAGGTTTGACCCCAACCACTCCCTGCAGGAGGTTTGACTCCAACCACTCCCTGCAGGAGGTTTGACCCCAACCACTCCCTGCAGGAGGTTTGACCCCAACCACTCCCTGCAGGAGGTTTGACCCCAACCACAAAGTGTTGACCTCTGATTCTTCACCGAGTGAGTTATTTGTTTTTTAACCTGACTAACATGGTGAATAGAAAATGTTGACCATTATTTGAGCATTGCGGTTAGCAGCGGTACTCACACTCTGTTGCTGGGGATTATCTTGTGACCGTCTCTGTACCAGGTGACCTGCGGTCGAGGGAAGCAGCTGACGGTTGGAGTGTTCAGGACCGCAGCTCGACCAACACTGACTGTACGACGCTGCTCTTCACCAGAAAAGTTACCCATAACTGGAGAGAGAGAGAGAACGAGGGACATTAGGGAGAGAAAGAGAGTGAAAGAGAGAGAGAGGGAGAGACAGAGAGATAGAGAGAGGGAGATGGAAAGTGAGAGAGAGAGGGAGGGAGATAATGAGAGGGAGAGGGAGAGAGAGGGAGAGAGGGAGAGAGAGAGAGGGAGGGAGATAATGAGAGGGCGATGGGGAGAGAGGGAGGGAGAGAGAGGGAGAGACAGAGAGAGAGAGATAAAGGGAGGGAGATAAAGAGTGATAAAGAGATAGAGATAAAGAGTGAGAGAGATAAAGAGAGAGGGAGAGGTGTGTGTACTTACAGGCGACCTGCACCTCAGCTCTCCTCTGTAACAGGGCTCCCATCCTGTTCCTGACCACACACTGATACAACCCAGCATCTGACCTCTGGACCTCTGGGATAACATACCTAGAGAGAGAGAGAGGACTGGGTGAAACACTACAGTGTGTCATTACCTCTGGGATAACATACCTAGAGAGAGAGAGGACTGGGTGAAACACTACAGTGTGTCATTACCTCTGGGATAACATACCTACTGGGTGAAACAGAGTGTGAGGACTGGGTGAAACACTACAGTGTGTCATTACCTCTGGGATAACATACCTAGAGAGAGAGAGGACTGGGTGAAACACTACAGTGTCATTACCTCTGGGATAACATACCTGGGATGAAACATACCTACCTCTGGGATAACATACCTAGAGAGAGAGGGGACTGGGTGAAACACTACAGTGTGTCATTACCTCTGGGATAACATACCTGCAGAGAGAGAGGACTGGGTGAAACACTACAGTGTGTCATTACCTCTGGGATAACATACCTGCAGAGAGAGAGGACTGGGTGAAACACTACAGTGTCATTACCTCTGGGATAACATACCTAGAGAGAGAGGGGACTGGGTGAAACACTACAGTGTGTCATTACCTCTGGGATAACATACCTGCAGAGAGAGAGGACTGGGTGAAACACTACAATGTCATTACCTCTGGGATAACATACCTGCAGAGAGAGAGGACTGGGTGAAACACTACAGTGTCATTACCTCTGGGATAACATACCTAGAGAGAGAGAGAGGACTGGGTGAAACACTACAGTGTCATTACCTCTGGGATAACATACCTAGAGAGAGAGGACTGGGTGAAACACTACAGTGTCATTACCTCTGGGATAACATACCTAGAGAGAGAGAGGACTGGGTGAAACACTACAGTGTGTCATTACCTCTGGGATAACATACCTAGAGAGAGAGAGGACTGGGTGAAACACTACAGTGTGTCATTACCTCTGGGATAACATACCATGTTTCCCATGCCAATAAAGCCTTTGAATTGAATGGAATTGAATTGAGAGAGAGAGAAAAATGGGCGAAACAGACTGGAAGGATGATGTGACCTTGGAGGAGACAGACACAGAGAGAAAGAGAAAGAGAAGAGAGGAAGAGGAGAGAGGAAGAGGAGAGAATGTGTGAACTGTACTCCTAAAGAGGGACAGATGGGGAGGCGGAGGTGTGTACGTGTGTGTATGTCTACTGCCCGATGCCAGGTTGCCCATTAAAACCCCATTACACCCAACCTGGATGAAACACAAAACACACACCAACAAACACACACACACACACACCAACAAACACACACACACACACCAACAAACACACACACACACACACCAACAAACACACACACACACACACCAACAAACACACACACACCAACAAACACACACACACACACACCAACAAACACACACACACACCAACAAACACACACACACACCAACAAACACACACACACACCAACAAACACACACACACCAACAAACACAGACACACACCAACAAACACACACACACCAACAAACACACACACACCAACAAACACACACACACACCAACAAACACACACACACACAAACAAACACACACCAACAAACACACACACACACACCAACAAACACACACACACACACACAAACAAACACACAAACACACACACACACACACAAACAAACACACACACACCAACAAACACACACACCAACAAACACACACACACACACACACACACACACACACACACACACACACACACACACACACACACACACACACACACACACACACACACACACACACACACACACACACACACACACACACACACACACACACACACACACACACAGCCAAACACACATACACGGCCAAATATTCCAGCCAGCATGTCCTTGTGATGTTGTCAACAACAGACACAGTGATGTATCAGCTTCAGACTGGAGCATCACTAGAGAAACAACCATTACAACCATTACAACCATTACACCATTACAACCATTACAATCATTACAACCATTACAATCATTACAACCATTACAATCATTACAACCATTACAACCATTACAACCATCACAATCATTACAACCATTACAACCATTACAATCATTACAACCATTACAATCATTACAACCATTACAACCATTACAACCATTACAACCATTACAACCATTACAATCATTACAACCATTACAACCATTACAACCATTACAACCATTACACCATTACAACCATTACAACCATTACAATCATTACAACCATTACAACCATTAAAACCATTACAACCATCACAATCATTACAACCATTACAACCATCACAATCATTACAACCATTACAACCATTACACTGCTGTTGAAATGGGCTGTTGTGGCCATACGTTCACACATTGTCAATTATATCCTGACATTGTCTAACTAACTCTATTCTAACATTGTCTAAATAACTATATTCTAACATTGTCAAACTGACTCTATTCTAACATTGTCTAACGAACTCTATCCTAACATTGTCAAACTAACTCTATTCTAACATTGTCAAAATAACTCTATCCTAATATTGTCAACAACACCCAGACCTCGTGGTGGTCCAATCGAACCCCCAGCCCTCCTGTAGTGTAAATGAGAGAGGGAAGCTTAGGCAACAACACCCAGACCTCGTGGTGGTCCTATCGAACCCCCAGCCCTCCTGTAGTGTAAATGAGAGAGGGAAGCTTAGTCAACAACACCCAGACCTCGTGGTGGTCCTATCGAACCCCCAGCCCTCCTGTAGTGTAAATGAGAGAGGGAAGCTTAGTCAAAAACACCCAGACCTCGTGGTGGTCCTATCGAACCCCCAGCCCTCCTGTAGTGTAAATGAGAGAGGGAAGCTTAGTCAACAACACCCAGACCTCGTGGTGGTCCTATCGAACCCCCAGCCCTCCTGTAGTGTAAATGAGAGAGGGAAGCTTAGTCAACAACACGCAGACCTCGCTGGAGTTGAAGAGTTAGTCTTTGAGTTTGCAGTGGTGTAAATTAGAGAGGGAAGCCTAGTCAACAACACCCAGACCTCGCTGGAGTTGAAGAGTTAGTCTTTGAGTTTGCAATGGTGTAAATGAGAGAGGGAAGCTTAGTCAACAACACCCAGACCTCGCTGGAGTTGAAGAGTTTAGTCTTTGAGTTTGCAGTGGTGTGTGTCTGTCTGTATGTGTGAGTGCAGACAGGAGTGTGTCTGTAATTGTGTTTGACTCAGACTTTATTCTAGCAGCAGTTATTGCCCTGCGTCTGCCTCCTGTCCTCCTTGGCCTTTTAACACATCGTCTTGTCTCATGTCAACACTCCACGGGGAAAGAGATAAAAGCTCAGAGTGTGTGAGAGCTGAGACAGGCAGGGGAGTGTTCACACATATATATATATATTATACAATCCACAACACATTATATATATAGAGAAATATCTTCATCTATGTATTATTATCTGATAGATCATGCAGACCCCTCTGGGGAGAGAGGGCAAGATGGAGAGGATGGAGAGAATGGATGGAGAGAACAGGGTGGGTGCTGACTGCTGATATACACACTACCACAGACATCAGATAAAAGTTGCCCTCAGGTTTCTCAAGTTAGGAAAATAAAGTATGAAAAAGACATTGACGGGGAGAGAGAGGTGTATTATATATAGGTTTATTATGTATAGGTATATTATGTATAGGTATATTATGTATAGGTATATTATATATAGGTATATTATATATAGGTATATTATATATAGGTATATTATATATAGGTATATTATATATAGGTATATTATGTATAGGTATATTATATATAGGTATATTATATATAGGTATATTATATATAGGTATATTATATATAGGTATATTTTGTATAGGTATATTATATATAGGTATATTATATATAGGTATATTATGTATAGGTATATTATATATAGGTATATTATGTATAGGTATATTATATATAGGTATATTATATATAGGTATATTATATATAGGTATATTATATATAGGTATATTATGTATAGGTATATTATATATAGGTATATTATATATAGGTATATTATGTATAGGTATATTATATATAGGTTTATTATATATAGGTATATTATGTATAGGTATATTATATATAGGTTTATTATATATAGGTATATTATGTATAGGTATATTATGTATAGGTATATTATGTATAGGTATATTATGTATAGGTATATTATGTATAGGTATATTATGTATAGGTATATTATATATAGGTATATTATGTATAGGTATATTATATATAGGTATATTATGTATAGGTATATTATATATAGGTATATTATATATAGGTATATTATATATAGGTATATTATATATAGGTATATTATGTATAGGTATATTATATATAGGTATATTATATATAGGTATATTATGTATAGGTATATTATATATAGGTTTATTATATATAGGTATATTATGTATAGGTATATTATATATAGGTTTATTATATATAGGTATATTATGTATAGGTATATTATGTATAGGTATATTATGTATAGGTATATTATGTATAGGTATATTATGTATAGGTATATTATATATAGGTATATTATGTATAGGTATATTATGTATAGGTATATTATGTATAGGTATATTATGTATAGGTATATTATATATAGGTATATTATGTATAGGTATATTATATATAGGTATATTATGTATAGGTATATTATATATAGGTATATTATGTATAGGTATATTATGTATAGGTATATTATATATAGGTACATCTATAGAGAGGTATATTATATATAGGTATATTATATATAGGTATATTATATATAGGTATATTATATATAGGTATATTATATATAGGTATATTATGTATAGGTATATTATGTATAGGTATATTATGTATAGGTATATTATATATAGGTATATTATGTATAGGTATATTATATATAGGTATATCTATAGAGAGGTATATTATATATAGGTATATTATATATAGGTATATTATATATAGGTATATTATGTATAGGTATATTATGTATAGGTATATTATATATAGGTATATTATGTATAGGTATATTATGTATAGGTATATTATATATAGGTATATTATGTATAGGTATATTATATATAGGTATATTATATATAGGTATATTATGTATAGGTATATTATGTATAGGTATATTATATATAGGTATATTATGTATAGGTATATTATGTATAGGTATATTATATATAGGTACATCTATAGAGAGGTATATTATATATAGGTATATTATATATAGGTATATTATATATAGGTATATTATGTATAGGTATATTATATATAGGTATATCTATAGAGAGGTATATTATATATAGGTATATTATATATAGGTATATTATATATAGGTATATTATGTATAGGTATATTATGTATAGGTATATTATGTATAGGTATATTATATATAGGTATATTATGTATAGGTATATTATATATAGGTATATTATGTATAGGTATATTATATATAGGTATATTATATATAGGTATATTATATATAGGTACATCTATAGAGAGGTTTATTATATATAGGTATATTATATATAGGTATATCTATAGAGAGAGGTATATTATATATAGGTATATTATGTATAGGTATATTATATATAGGTATATTATATATAGGTATATTATATATAGGTATATTATATATAGGTATATCTATAGAGAGGTTTATTATATATAGGTATATTATATATAGGTATATTATATATAGGTATATTATATATAGGTATATTATATATAGGTATATCTATAGAGAGGTATATTATATATAGGTATATCTATAGAGAGGTTTATTATATATAGGTATATTATATATAGGTATATTATGTATAGGTATATTATATATAGGTATATTATGTATTGGTATATATTATATATAGGTATATCTATAGAGAGAGGTATATTATATATAGGTATATTATGTATAGGTATATTATATATAGGTATATTATATATAGGTATATTATATATAGGTATATTATATATAGGTATATCTATAGAGAGGTATATTATATATAGGTATATCTATAGAGAGGTTTATTATATATAGGTATATTATATATAGGTATATTATGTATAGGTATATTATATATAGGTATATTATGTATTGGTATATATTATATATAGGTATATCTATAGAGAGAGGTATATTATATATAGGTATATTTAGAGAGAGATGTATATATATTTAAGGTATATTTCCATGTACAGTGGAGAGAAGCAGGTAGAGAGGTACAGTATATTATATAAGGTATATTATATATAGGTATATCTACATCTGTAGTGGAGCGAAGCAGGTAGAGAGGTACAGTATATTATATAAGGTATATATAAAGAGAGAGGTATATTATATATAGGTATATTATATATAGGTATATTATATGTACGTATATTATATATAGGTATATTATATATAGGTATATTATATATAGGTATATTATATATAGGTATATTATATATAGGTATATTATATATAGGTATATTATATGTACGTATATTATATATAGGTATATTATATATAGGTATATTATATATAGGTATATTATATATAGGTATATTATATATAGGTATATTATATATAGGTATATTATATATAGGTATATCTATAGAGAGGTTTATTATATATAGGTATATTATATATAGGTATATTATGTATAGGTATATTATATATAGGTATATTATAAATAGGTATATCTATAGAGAGAGGTATATTATATATAGGTATATTATATATAGGTATATCTATAGAGAGGTTTATTATATATAGGTATATTATATATAGGTATATTATGTATAGGTATATTATATATAGGTATATTATATATAGGTATATCTATAGAGAGGTTTATTATATATAGGTATATTATATATAGGTATATTATGTATAGGTATATTATATATAGGTATATTATATATAGGTATATTATAAATAGGTATATCTATAGAGAGGTATATTATATATAGGTATATTATATATAGGTATATTATGTATAGGTATATTATGTATAGGTATATTATATATAGGTATATCTATAGAGAGAGGTATATTATATATAGGTATATTATAAATAGGTATATCTATAGAGAGGTATATTATATATAGGTATATTATATATGTATCTCTATAGATAGAGGTATATTATATATAGGTATATCTATAGAGAGAGGTATATTATATATAGGTATATTTAGAGAGAGATGTATATATATTTAAGGTGTATTTCCGTGTACAGTGGAGAGAAGCAGGTAGAGAGGTACAGTATATTATATAAGGTATATTATATATAGGTATATCTACATCTGTTGTGGAGCGAAGCAGGTAGAGAGGTACAGTATATTATATAAGGTATATATAAAGAGAGAGGTACATTATATAAGGTATATTTAAGGTATATTTACGTGTATAGTGGAGAGAAGGAGGTAGATAGGTACAGTATATTATATAAGGTATATATAAAAAGAGAGGTACATTATATAATGTATATTTAAGGTATATTTACGTGTATAGTGGAGAGAAGTGTGTGATATCTGTGTTGTTGAGGATCCATCGGTACTGTAGAGGCCAGGAGCCTTCAGCCAGACAGGTCAGTACCAGCCTGTTACCCTCTAGATGGGTCTGGACCTGGCCCGGAGACACACGGAAATATGGAGCTACATCTAGAGGAGAAGAGGGGGGAGGAGGGGAGACGGGAGGAGAGAAGAGGAGAGAATACAGATTTAATTCAACTTGAATTTAGAATCATTTATAATAATAATGTATAATCATTTATAATAAATTATAATCATTCATAAGTCAAAACATGGACATGAAACAGGTTATATGTACAGTGTCTTCAGAAAGCACCTTTTTCCACATTTTGTTGTGTTACACCCTAAAATAAAAATGTCTTCATTTAAAAAATATATATATATATCTCACTCATCTACACACACATCTACTCGGAACGTTTCGACAACATCCGGTGAAACTGCGGAGCGCGAAATTCAAATGAAATTACTATAAATGTTTTACTTTTCATGAAATCACAAGTGCAATACATCAAAATAAAGCTTAACGTGTTTTAATCCAGCCGCCGTGTCAGATTGGAAAAGAAGCTTTATGGCGAAAGCAAACCAAGGACAGCGTCATACAAATGCAAATCATTTTCAACCCGGGAGGTGCGACACGACAGTCAGAAATAACGATATAATTCATGCCTGTAGATCTTCGCTTAACGTGTTTTAATCCAGCCGTCGTGTCAGATTGGAAAAGAAGCTTTATGGCGAAAGCAAACCAAGGACAGCGTCATACAAATGCAAATCATTTTCAACCCGGGAGGTGCGACACGACAGTCAGAAATAACGATATAATTCATGCCTGTAGATCTTCTCCAAAATGTCCATTTATTTGGAGCGTTTGATTCTAAAAAAAAAACACTGGTTCCAACTCGTCCAGCATGACTACAAAATATCTAACACGATACCTGGAAATGCTGTCCGAACACTTCAAACAACTTTTCTAATCCAACTTTAGGTAATAAATAAATAATGTTATACTCACAGATTATTTTAACAGTTTTAGAAAATTTGAAGTGTTTTATATCCAAATCTACCAATTATATGCATATCCTAGCTTCTGGGCCTGAGTAGCGGGCAGTTTACTTTGGGCTTTTCATCTGGACGTGAGAATACTGCCCCTATTCCAAACAGGTTAACACTAGAAGCGCTTGGCCTTTCAGCAAGTTCCCCCTAGAGAACGCTTGGCCTTTCAGCAAGTTCCCCCTAGAGAACGCTTGGCCTTTCAGCAAGTTCCCCCTAGAGAACGCTTGGCCTTTCAGCAAGTTCCCCCTAGAGAACGCTTGGCCTTTCAGCAAGTTCCCCCTAGAGAACGCTTGGCCTTTCAGCAAGTTCCCCCTAGAGAACGCTTGGCCTTTCAGCAAGTTCCCCCTAGAGAACGCTTGGCCTTTCAGCAAGTTCCCCCTAGAGAACGCTTGGCCTTTCAGCAAGTTCCCCCTAGAGAACGCTTGGCCTTTCAGCAAGTTCCCCCTAGAGAACGCTTGGCCTTTCAGCAAGTTCCCCTAGAGAACGCTTGGCCTTTCAGCAAGTTCCCCCTAGAGAACGCTTGGCCTTTCAGCAAGTTCCCCTAGAGAACGATTGGCCTTTCAGCAAGTTCCCCCTAGAGAACGCTTGGCCTTTCAGCAAGTTCCCCTAGAGAACACTTGGCCTTTCAGCAAGTTCCCCTAGAGAACGCTTGGCCTTTCAGCAAGTTCCCCTAGAGAACGCTTGGCCTTTCAGCAAGTTCCCCCTAGAGAACGTTGAGAACGTTGAGGTCCTCTTGGACATCAGATTCATATCATACCACAAGGTGCAGCAAACACAAGCATCAAAGCCTGATAGATAGTGTTGATAGTGCTGATAGATAGTGTTGATAGATAGTGTTGATAGATAGTGTTGATAGTGTTGATAGTGTTGATAGTGTTGATAGTGTTGATAGATAGTGCTGATAGATAGTGCTGATAGATAGTGTTGATAGATAGTGTTGATAGATAGTGTTGATAGATAGTGTTGATAGATAGTGTTGATAGTGTTGATAGATAGTGCTGATAGATAGTGTTGATAGATAGTGTTGATAGATAGTGCTGATAGATAGTGTTGATATATAGTGTTGATATATAGTGTTGATAGATAGTGTTGATAGATGTGTTGATAGTGCTGATAGATAGTGTTGATAGATAGTGTTGATAGTGTTGATAGATATGATAGTGTTGATGATAGTGTTGATAGATAGTGCTGATAGATAGTGTTGATAGATAGTGTTGATAGATAGTGTTGATAGATAGTGTTGATGATAGTGTTGATAGATAGTGTTGATAGATAGTGTTGATAGATAGTGTTGATAGATAGTGCTGATAGATAGTGTTGATATATAGTGTTGATATATAGTGTTGATAGATAGTGTTGATAGATAGTGTTGATAGATAGTGTTGATAGATAGTGTTGATAGATAGTGCTGATAGATAGTGTTGATAGATAGTGTTGATAGATAGTGTTGATAGATAGTGTTGATAGTGTTGATAGATAGTGTTGATAGATAGTGTTGATAGATAGTGTTGATAGATAGTGTTGATAGATAGTGTTGATAGATAGTGTTGATAGATAGTGTTGATAGTGATAGATAGTGTTGATAGATAGTGTTGATAGTGTTGATAGATAGTGTTGATAGTGTTGATAGATAGTGTTGATAGTGTTGATAGATAGTGCTGATAGATAGTGTTGATAGATAGTGTTGATAGTGTTGATAGATAGTGTTGATAGATAGTGTTGATAGATAGTGTTGATAGTGTTGATAGATAGTGTTGATAGTGTTGATAGATAGTGTTGATAGTGTTGATAGATAGTGTTGATAGTGTTGATAGATAGTGTTGATAGATAGTGTTGATAGATAGTGTTGATAGTGTTGATAGATAGTGTTGATAGATAGTGTTGATAGATAGTGTTGATAGATAGTGTTGATAGATAGTGTTGATAGATAGTGTTGATAGATAGTGTTGATAGATAGTGCTGATAGATAGTGTTGATAGATAGTGTTGATAGATAGTGTTGATAGATAGTGTTGATAGATAGTGTTGATAGATAGTGCTGATAGATAGTGTTGATAGATAGTGTTGATAGATAGTGCTGATAGATAGTGTTGATAGATAGTGTTGATAGATAGTGTTGATAGATAGTGTTGATAGATAGTGTTGATAGATAGTGCTGATAGATAGTGCTGATAGATAGTGTTGATAGATAGTGCTGATAGATAGTGCTGATAGATAGTGCTGATAGATAGTGTTGATAGATAGTGTTGATAGATAGTGCTGATAGATAGTGTTGATAGATAGTGCTGATAGATAGTGTTGATGATAGTGCTGATGATAGTGTTGATAGATAGTGCTGATAGATAGTGTTGATAGATAGTGCTGATAGATAGTGTGCTGATAGATAGTGCTGATAGATAGTGTTGATAGATAGTGCTGATAGATAGTGTTGATAGATAGCTGATAGTGTTGATAGATAGTGCTGATAGATAGTGTTGATAGAGTGCTGATAGATAGTGTTGATAGATAGTGTTGATAGATAGTGTTGATAGATAGTGTTGATAGATAGTGTTGATAGATATTGTTGATAGATAGTGTTGATAGATAGTGTTGATAGATAGTGTTGATAGATAGTGTTGATAGATAGTGTTGATAGATAGTGTTGATAGATAGTGTTGATAGATAGTGTTGATAGATAGTGTTGATAGATAGTGTTGATAGATAGTGTTGATAGATAGTGTTGATAGATAGTGTTGATAGATAGTGTTGATAGATAGTGTTGATAGATAGTGTTGATAGATAGTGTTGATAGATGAGATAGTGTTGATAGATAGTGTTGATAGATAGTGTTGATAGATAGTGTTGATAGATAGTGCTGATAGATAGTGCTGATAGATAGTGTTGATAGATAGTGCTGATAGATAGTGTTGATAGATAGTGTTGATAGTGTTGATAGATAGTGTTGATAGATAGTGTTGATAGATAGTGCTGATAGATAGTGTTGATAGATAGTGTTGATATATAGTGTTGATAGATAGTGCTGATAGATAATGTTGATAGATAGTGCTGATAGATAGTGTTGATAGATAGTGTTGATAGATAGTGTTGATAGATAGTGCTGATAGATAGTGTTGATAGATAGTGTTGATAGATAGTGCTGATAGATAGTGTTGATAGATAGTGTTGATAGATAGTGCTGATAGATAGTGTTGATAGATAGTGCTGATAGATAGTGCTGATAGATAGTGTTGATAGATAGTGCTGATAGATAGTGTTGATAGATAGTGCTGATAGATAGTGCTGATAGATAGTGTTGATAGATAGTGCTGATAGATAGTGTTGATAGTGTTGATAGTGCTGATAGATAGTGTTGATAGATAGTGCTGATAGTGTTGATAGATAGTGCTGATAGATAGTGCTGATAGATAGTGCTGATAGATAGTGCTGATAGATAGTGCTGATAGATAGTGTTGATAGATAGTGCTGATAGTGTTGATAGATAGTGCTGATAGATAGTGTTGATAGATAGTGCTGATAGTGCTGATAGATAGTGCTGATAGATAGTGCTGATAGATAGTGTTGATAGATAGTGTTGATAGATAGTGTTGATAGATAGTGTTGATAGATATTGTTGATAGATAGTGTTGATAGATAGTGTTGATTGATAGTGTTGATAGATAGTGTTGATAGATAGTGTTGATAGATAGTGTTGATAGATAGTGTTGATAGATAGTGCTGATAGATAGTGTTGATAGATAGTGCTGATAGATAGTGTTGATAGATAGTGTTGATAGATAGTGTTGATAGATAGTGTTGATAGATAGTGTTGATAGTGTTGATAGATAGTGTTGATAGATAGTGTTGATAGATTGTGTTGATAGATAGTGTTGATAGATAGTGTTGATAGATAGTGCTGATAGATAGTGTTGATAGATAGTGTTGATAGATAGTGCTGATAGATAGTGTTGATAGATAGTGTTGATAGATAGTGTTGATAGATAGTGCTGATAGTGTTGATAGTGTTGATAGATAGTGTTGATAGATAGTGTTGATAGATAGTGCTGATAGATAGTGTTGATAGATAATGTTGATAGATAGTGTTGATAGTGTTGATAGATAGTGTTGATAGATAGTGCTGATAGATAGTGTTGATAGATAGTGTTGATAGTGTTGATAGATAGTGTTGATAGATAGTGTTGATAGATAGTGCTGATAGATAGTGTTGATAGATAATGTTGATAGATAGTGTTGATTGATAGTGTTGATAGTGTTGATAGTGTTGATAGTGTTGATAGATAGTGTTGATAGATAGTGTTGATAGTGTTGATAGTGTTGATAGATAGTGTTGATAGATAGTGTTGATAGATAGTGTTGATAGATAGTGCTGATAGATAGTGCTGATAGATAGTGTTGATAGATAGTGCTGATAGATAGTGCTGATAGATAGTGTTGATAGTGTTGATAGATAGTGTTGATAGATAGTGTTGATAGATAGTGTTGATAGATAGTGTTGATAGTGTTGATAGTGTTGATAGATAGTGCTGATAGATAGTGTTGATAGATAGTGTTGATAGATAGTGTTGATAGATAGTGTTGATAGATAGTGTTGATAGATAGTGTTGAGAGATAGTGCTGATAGATAGTGTTGATAGATAGTGTTGATAGTGTTGATAGATAGTGCTGATAGATAGTATTGATAGTGTTGATAGATAGTGTTGATAGTGTTGATAGTGTTGATAGATAGTGTTGATAGATAGTGTTGATAGATAGTGTTGATAGATAGTGTTGATAGATAGTGTTGATAGATAGTGTTGATAGATATTGTTGATAGATAGTGTTGATAGTGTTGATAGATAGTGTTGATAGTGTTGATAGTGTTGATAGATAGTGTTGATAGTGTTGATGGATAGTGTTGATAGATAGTGTTGATAGATAGTGTTGATAGATAGTGTTGATAGATAGTGTTGATAGATAGTGCTGATAGATAGTGTTGATAGATAGTGCTGATAGATAGTGCTGATAGATAGTGTTGATAGTGTTGATAGATAGTGTTGATAGATAGTGTTGATAGTGTTGATAGATAGTGTTGATAGATAGTGTTGATAGATAGTGTTGATAGATAGTGTTGATAGATAGTGTTGATAGATAGTGTTGATAGTGTTGATAGATAGTGTTGATAGTGTTGATAGATAGTGTTGATAGTGTTGATAGATAGTGTTGATAGATAGTGTTGATAGTGTTGATAGATAGTGTTGATAGATAGTGTTGATAGATAGTGTTGATAGTGTTGATAGATAGTGTTGATAGATAGTGTTGATAGATAGTGCTGATAGATAGTGCTGATAGATAGTGCTGATAGATAGTGCTGATAGATAGTGTTGATAGATAGTGTTGATAGATAGTGCTGATAGATAGTGTTGATAGATAGTGTTGATAGTGTTGATAGTGTTGATAGATAGTGTTGATAGTGTTGATAGATAGCTTTGCTAAAGTTTGGGTCAGTCACAGTGGTGTCACGCCCTGGTCGAAGTATTTTGTGTTTATCTTCATGTTTGGGTCAGACCAGGGTGTGGCATGGGGTTTTTGTATTGTGGTGTGTTTTGTCTTGGGGTTTTGGTATGTATTGGGATTGTAGCTAGTGGGGTGATCGAGCAAAGTCTATGGCTGTCTGGAGTGGTTCTCAATCAGAGGCAGGTGATTCTCGTTGTCTCTGATTGGGAACCATATTTAGGCAGCCATATTCTTTGGTTGTATTGTGGGTGATTGTCCTTAGTGTCCTTGTTCCTGTCTGTGTTAGTTTTCACTAGTATAGGCTGTTTCGGTTTCGTTACGTTCTTTGTTTTGTAGTGTTTGTGTTTTAGATTCATGTTACGTTTTTGTTCATTAAACATGGATCGCAATCTACACGCTGCAGTTTGGTCCGACTCTCCTTCACCACACCTAGAAAACCGTTACAGAATCACCCACCCTAAACGGACCAAGCAGCGTGTCAACAGGCAGGAGCAGCCCAAAGAGGAGATGCGCGATAAGGATTTCTGGACATTGGAGGAAATCCTCGACGGGAGAGGACCCTGGGCTAAACCAGGGGAGTGTAGCCGCCCAAAGGTGCAGCAGGAGAAGAGGAAACAGGAGCAGCCCAAAGAGGAGGAAGAACTGGACGGTAAAGGACCCTGGGCTCAGCCTGGAGAATATCGCCGCCCCAAGGAAGAACTGGACGGTAAAGGACCCTGGGCTCAGCCTGGAGAATATCGCCGCCCCAAGGAAGAACTGGACGGTAAAGGACCCTGGGCTCAGCCTGGAGAATATCGCCGCCCCAAGGAAGAACTGGACGGTAAAGGACCCTGGGCTCAGCCTGGAGAATATCGCCGCCCCAAGGAAGAACTGGACGGTAAAGGACCCTGGGCTCAGGACCCTGGGCTCAGCCTCAGCCTGGAGAATATCGCCGCCCCAAGGAAGAACTGGACGGTAAAGGACCCTGGGCTCAGCCTGGAGAATATCGCCGCCCCAAGGAAGAACTGGAGGCGGTGAGAGCGGAGAGGCGCCGGTATGAGGAGGCAGCACGGCGACTCGGAAGGAAGCCTGAGAGTCAGCCCCAAAAATTTGTTGGGGGGAGAATCAGGGAGAGTGTGGCAGAGTCAGGAGTCAGACCCGAGCCAACTCTCCCTGTTTATCGTGAGGAACCAAGGAGGAGACCAGAGCCGGTGTTGGAGGTGAGCGAAGCAGAGACTGTGAAGCAGTTAATGGGGAAATTGGAGGAGAGAGAAATGAGGGAGTTGCTGTGTTCGTGCTTTTTGCATGGAATTCGCCCGACGGAACGTGTCAGGGATTTGATGGCACCTGGTTCAGCGCTCCATACTCGTCCTGAGGTGCGTGTTAGTCGGCTGGTGAAGTTGGTGCCAGCCTCACGCATCAGGCCTCCTGTGCACATCCCTAGCCTTGCACGTCCTGTGCCAGCACTGCTCTCAAGATCTCCAGTACGCCTTCACGGTCGAGTCCATCCTATGCCACCTCCACACCCCAGTCCTCCGGTAGCAGCTCCCCGCACCAGGCTTCCCGTGCGTGTCCTCGGTTCAGTTCCACCAGTGCCAGCACCACGCATCAGGCCTACAGTGCGCCACGCCTCTCCAGCGCTGTCGGAGTCTCCCGCCTGTCTAGCGCTATAATAGCCTTCCTCCTCTCCGGCGCTGCCGGAGTCTCCCACCTGTTCAGCGCAGCCAGAGCCTTTCTCCTCTACAGCGCTACCGGAGTCTCCCGCATGTTCAGCGCAGCTAAAGCCTTCTTCCTCTACAGCGCTGCTGGAGTCTCCTGTCTGTTCAGCGCAGTGAGCGCTGTCAGCCTGCATGGAGCAGCCAGAGATGTCAGTCTGCAAGGAGCTGTCTGTCTGCAAGGAGCTGCCAGTCTGCAAGGAGCTGCCAGTCTGTAAGGAGCTGTCAGTCTGCAAGGAGCTTTCAGTCTGCAAGGAGCTGCCAGTCTGCAAAGAGCTGTCAGTCTGCAAGGAGGTGTTAGTCTGTAAGGAGCTGTCAGTCTGTAAGAAGCCGCCAGAGCTGTCAGCCCACATGGAGCAGCCAGAGATGTCAGTCTGCATGGAGCAGCCAGAGATGTCAGTCTGCATGGAGCAGCCAGAGCTGTCAGTCTGCATGACGCAGCCAGAGCTGTCAGTCTGCAAGGAGCTGTCAGTCTGCATGAAGCAGCCAGAGCTGTCAGTCTGCAAGGAGCTGTCAGTCTGCATGAAGCAGCCAGAGCTGTCAGTCTGCAAGGAGCTGTCAGTCTGCAAGGAGCTGCCAGTCTGTAAGAAGCCGCCAGAGCTGTCAGCCCACATGGAGCAGCCAGAGCCGCCAGTCAGCGTGGAGCAGCCAGAGTCGACAGTCAGCATGGAGCAGCCAGATCTTTCAGTCTGCCCAGCGCCACCAGTGCCGCCAGTCTGCCCAGCGCCGCCAGTCTGCCAGGATCTACCAGTCAGCCAGGATCCACCAGTCAGCCAGGATCTGGTAGATCCATCAACCTGCCGGAGCTTCCTCTCACCACCGCTAACTCCTGAGCTTCCTCTCACTCCTGAGCTTCCTCTCACTCCTGAGCTTCCTCTCACTCCTGAGCTTCCTCTCACTCCTGAGCTTCCTCTCACTCCTGAGCTTCCTCTCACTCCTGAGCTTCCTCTCACTCTTGAGCTTCCTCTCACTCTTGAGCTTCCTCTCACTCCTGAGCTTCCTCTCCTGAGCTTCCTGAGCTTCCTCTCACTCCTGAGCTTCCTCTCACTCCTGAGCGTCCTCTCACTCTTGAGCTTTCTCTCACTCCCGAGCTTTCTCTCACTCACGAGCTTTCTCTCACTCCCGAGCTTTCCCTCAGTCCCGAGCTGCCTCAGTCCCGAGCTGCCCTTCAGTCCCGATATGCTCCTCAGTCCAGTGGGGTTCTGGGTGAGGACTACTAGGCCATGGTCGGCGGCGAGGGTGGACTATCCAGGGACGCGAGGAGAGGGGACTAAGACATTGACTGAGTGGGGTCCACGTCCCGCGCCGGAGCCGCCACCATGGACAGACGCCCACCCGGACTCTCCCTGTTGTTTTGAGGTGTGTTCGGGATTCCGCACCTTAGGGGGGGGGTTCTGTCACGCCCTGGTCGAAGTATTTTGTGTTTATCTTCATGTTTGTTTCAGGCCAGGGTGTGGAATGGGGTTTTTGTATTGTGGTGTGTTTTGTCTTGGGGTTTTGGTATGTATTGGGATTGTAGCTAGTGGGGTAATCTAGCAAAGTCTATGGCTGTCTGGAGTGGTTCTCAATCAGAGGCAGGTGTTTATCGTTGTCTCTGATTGGGAACCATATTTAGGCAGCCATATTCTTTGGTTGTATTGTGGGTGATTGTCCTTAGTGTCCTAGTTCCTGTCTGTGTTAGTTTTCACTAGTATAGGCTGTTTCGGTTTTCGTTACGTTCTTTGTTTTGTAGTGTTTGTTTTAGATTCGTGTTACGTTTTTGTTCATTAAACATGTATCGCAATCTACACGCTGCAGTTTGGTCCGACTCTCCTTCACCACACCTAGAAAACCGTTACAAGTGGTCAGGTATTCTGCCGATGTCTACTCTCTGTTTAGGGCCAAATAGCATTCGAGTTTGCTCTGTTTTCTTGTTAATTCTTTCCAATGTGTCAAGTAATTATCTTTTTGTGTTCTCATTATTTGGTTGTTTGATCTAATTGTGCTGCCTGTGAACAGAGCCCCGGGAAAAGAGCTCTATCTGCCCATCTCTCTCTCCCCTCTCTCTCTCTATCTGTCCATCTCTCTCTCTCCCTCTCTCTCTCTCTCTCTGTCTCTCTCTCTCTCTCTCTGTCTCTCTCTCTCTCTCTCTCTCTCTCTCTCTCTCTCTCTCTCTCTCTCTCTCTCTCTCTCTCTCTCTCTCTCTCTCTCTCTCTGTCTCTCTGTCTCTCTCTCTCTCTCTCTCTCTCTCTCTCTCTCTCTCTCTCTCTCTCTCTCTCTCTCTATCTGTCCATCTCTCTCTCATGTCAAGGCCGTGGTTGAAGGAAGAGAGAGGAGAGAGATCATCCTCCAACAGTGACAGGACACACAGAGCTTCTCCCCCAGGCCTCTCAGAGAGCTGCTTAGGCAGATTCAAGAGGAGGAATTCCATTTGCACGATACATAGAGTGAAGAGGGGTGGTAGAGTAGAGAAGAGCTGAGGGTTCAGGCTGATTTAATTTCCTCTCCATCCCTCTTTCTTTGCCATCTCTCTCTCTCTCTCCCCCGCTCTCTCTCTCTATCTCTCTCTATCTCTCTATCTCTCTCTCTATCTCTCTGTCTCTCTGTCTCTCTCTCTCTATCTCTCTATCTCTCTCTATCTCTCTATCTCTCTCTTTCTCTCTCTCTCTCTCTCTCTCTCTCCCTCTCTATCTCTCCCTCTCTATAGTTCTCCCTCTCTCTCTCTCTCTCTCTCTCTCTCTCTCTCTCTCTCTCTCTCTCTCTCTCTCTCTCTCTCTCTCTCTCTCTCTCCAGCTCTCCCTCTCTCCCCCGCTCTCTCTCTCTCTATCTCTCCCTCTCTATAGTTCTCCCTCTCTCTCTCTCTCTCCAGCTCTCCCTCTCTCTATCTCTCCCTCTCTATAGTTCTCTCTCTCTCTCTCCCGCTCTCCCTCTCTCTCTCTCTCTCTCCAGCTCTCCCTCTCTCTATCTCTCCCTCTCTATAGTTCTCCCTCTCTCTCTCTCTCTCTCTCTCCAGCTCTCCCTCTCTCTATCTCTCCCTCTCTATAGTTCTCCCTCTCTCTCTCTCTCCCTCTCTATAGTTCTCCCTCTCTCTCTCTCTCTCCAGCTCTCTCTCTCTCTCTCTCTCTCTCTCTCTCTCTCTCTCTCTCTCTCTCTCTCTCTCTCTCTCTCTCTCTCTCTATAGTTCTCCCTCTCTCTAGTTCTCCCCCTCTCTCTCCCTATGTCCTTTCACCGCACTCAGAAGTTCAACCCAAACTTATAGCAGACAGAATGTGAGTGTGACACTAGACTGAGAGTGTGATTTACTCGCTCCCCCCGAGGTTGTGTCTGTGTGTGTAGGGGAGATCAGAGTTAGGGTCAACAGCTCCTGAAAAATCACTCTATCTTGGTTGAGCTGTGAGAGGTTCTGACAAGGCAGCCTTTCATATGAATCCTGATACACACACACACAAGTTGGAGAGCACACACACACACAGACACACACACAGACACACACACACACACACACACACACACACACACACACACACACACACACACACACACACACACACACACACACACACACACACACACACACACACACACACACACACACACACACACACACACACACACACACACACACATACACAAACAAACACACACATCCTTTCCCCGCCCCCCCACACCCCCTGTCTGTCCGTCCGTCTAATTTAAAAACACGTAAACACAAGGCCCCCAACGTGACTCACATTTTTCTGTTGAGAAATGTTTCTACAAAGCAATGGCCTGATAGAAAGAGAGAATTCAGGTCACACACACACACACACACACACACACACACACACACACACACACACACACACACACACACACACACACACACACACACACACACACACACACACACACACACACACACACACACACACACACACACACACACACACACACACACACACACACACACACACACACACACACATTGTGATACTCTCAGAACACACTCTTGCCTGCTTTTGTATTTAAAAGTGACACTTCATCAAACATTTAAACACAGCTGTCTCCCACCTCCTGTATCTCTCTGCACCAATCAGAGCTCCTGTTGGGTTTGATTGACAGCTGTCAGAGGGAATTGTCAGATGACTGATGCTATCTGTCATTCTAATTGTCAGGTGGAAAATTACTTGTCCCTCCTCTCATTATAAACACACAAAGGCTCAGTAAGAAATGAGGACAGTGATCAGTAGGACACATCCCCTTAGGAACACAATCACATTCTACTGTCCCCCTCTCCTCCTCCTTCTCTCCCTCTCCTCTCTTCCCCCTCTCCCCCTCCTCTCTCCCTTTCCCCTCTTCCCCCTCTCCTCCTCCTCTCTCCCTCTCCCCTCTTCCCTCCTCTCTCCCTCTCCCCTCTTCCCCCTCTCCTCCTTCTCTCTCCCTCTCCTCCCTCTCTCCTCCTCTCTCTCCCTCTCCCCCTCTTCCCCCTCTTCCCCCCTCCCCCTCCTCCTCCTCTCTCCCCTCTTCCCCCTCTTCCCTCTTCCCCCTCTCCTCCATCTCTCTCCCTCTCCTCCTCTCTCCCCCTCCTCCTCCTCCTCTCTCCCTCTCCCCTCTTCTCCCTCCTCCTCTCTCCCTCTCCCCTCTTCCCCCTCTCCTCCTCCTCTCTCCCTCTCACCTCTTCCCCCTCTTCCCTCCTCTCTCCCTCTCCCCTCTTCCCCCTCTCCTCCATCTCTCTCCCTCTCCTCCTCTCTCCCCCTCCTCCTCCTCTCTCCCTCTCCCCTCTTCTCCCTCCTCCTCCTCTCCTCCATCTTTCTCCCTCTCCCCTCTTCCCCCTCTCTCCCCCTCCTCCTCTTCCCCCTCTCCTCCTCCTCTCTCCCTCTCCCCTCTTCCCCCTCTCCTCCATCTCTTTCCCTCTCCTCCTCTCTCCCCCTCCTCCTCCTCTCTCCCTCTCCCCTCTTCCCCCTCTCCTCCATCTCTTTCCCTCTCCTCCTCTCTCCCCCTCCTCCTCCTCTCTCCTTCTCCCCTCTTCCCCCTCTCCTCCATCTCTTTCCCTTTCCTCCTCTCTCCCCCTCCTCCTCCTCTCTCCCTCTCCCCTCTTCCCCCTCTCCTCCATCTCTTTCCCTTTCCTCCTCTCTCCTCCTCCTCCTCTCTCCCCCTCCTCCTCCTCTCTCCCTCTCCCCTCTTCCCCCTCTCCTCCATCTCTTTCCCTCTCCTCCTCTCTCCCCCTCCTCCTCCTCTCTCCCCCTCCTCCTCCTCTCTCCCTCTCCCCTCTTCCCACTCTTCCCTTCTCATCTACATTCTCTCCCCTCTTCCCCCTCTTCCCCCTCTCCTCCATCTCTCTCCCTCTCCTCTCTCTCCCCCTCCTCCTCTTCCCCCTCTCCTCCTCCTCTCTCCCTCTCCCCTCTTCCCCCTCTCCTCCATCTCTCTCCCTCTCCTCCTCTCTCCCTCTCCTCCTCTCTCCCCCTCCTCCTCCTCTCTCCTTCTCCCCTCTTCCCCCTCTCCTCCATCTCTTTCCCTCTCCTCCTCTCTCCCCCTCCTCCTCCTCTCTCCCTCTCCCCTCTTCCCCCTCTTCCCTTCTCATCTACATTCTCTCCCCTCTTCTCTGTATGTCTCTCTCTTTATCTTTCTCAATGTCCTAATTGGTGGACTACTTTTGACTGTGATCCACAGACCAGCCATTCCTCTGTCCACACCACTGACCACAGGACAGACTGATGGAGAGATGAGGGGGGGGGAGATAGACGGCTTGCCTGGAGTTAATATGAGGGAGAGAAGAAAGAGAGAGAGAAAAGAGGAGAGGACAGAGGTTTACAGTCTGACATACAGAATCACAGTCCACCATTCACACACAAACCATCTGACAGACACTTCAAATACGCTCTAAGATCTGTGGTGGTCTAGCAATCTCAGCCTGCCCCCCCCCCTCCA
>NW_025745395.1:30000-42500 GCF_021184085.1 Oncorhynchus gorbuscha | reverse complement strand
GACCATATAACCAGACAGTACTCTAAGTGTGATGGGACCAGGGATTGACCATATAACCAGACAGTACTCTGAGTGTGATAGGACCAGGGACAGTACTCTAAGTGTGATAGGACCAGGGATTGACCATATAACCAGACAGTACTCTGAGTGTGATAGGACCAGGGACAGTACTCTAAGTGTGATAGGACCAGGGACAGTACTCTAAGTGTGATAGGACCAGGGACAGTACTCTAAGTGTGATAGGACCAGGGACAGTACTCTAAGTGTGATAGGACCAGGGACAGTACTCTAAGTGTGATAGGACCAGGGACAGTACTCTAAGTGTGATAGGACCAGGGATTGACCATATAACTGGACAGTACTCTAAGTGTGATAGGACCAGGGACAGTACTCTAAGTGTGATAGGACCAGGGACAGTACTAAGTGTGATAGGACCAGGGACAGTACTCTAAGTGTGATAGGACCGGGGACAGTACTCTAAGTGTGATAGGACCAGGGACAGTACTCTAAGTGTGATAGGACCAGGGATTGGCCATATAACCAGACAGTACTCTAAGTGTGATAGGACCAGGGATTGACCATATAACCAGACAGTACTCTAAGTGTGATAGGACCAGGTACAGTACTCTAAGTGTGATAGGACCAGGGACAGTACTCTAAGTGTGATAGGACCAGTGACAGTACTCTAAGTGTGATAGGACCAGGGATTGACCATATAACCAGACAGTACTCTAAGTGTGATAGGACCAGGGATTGACCATATAACCAGACAGTACTCTAAGTGTGATAGGACCAGGTACAGTACTCTAAGTGTGATAGGACCAGGGACAGTACTCTAAGTGTGATAGGACCAGGGACAGTACTCTAAGTGTGATAGGACCAGGGATTGACCATATAACTGGACAGTACTCTAAGTGTGATAGGAGCAGGGACAGTACTCTAAGTGTGATAGGACCAGGGATTGACCATATAACCAGACAGTACTCTAAGTGTGATGGGACCAGGGATTGACCATATAACCAGACAGTACTCTGAGTGTGATAGGACCAGGGACAGTACTCTAAGTGTGATAGGACCAGGGATTGACCATATAACCAGACAGTACTCTGAGTGTGATAGGACCAGGGACAGTACTCTAAGTGTGATAGGACCAGGGACAGTACTAAGTGTGATAGGACCAGGGACAGTACTCTAAGTGTGATAGGACCGGGGACAGTACTCTAAGTGTGATAGGACCAGGGACAGTACTCTAAGTGTGATAGGACCAGGGATTGGCCATATAACCAGACAGTACTCTAAGTGTGATAGGACCAGGGATTGACCATATAACCAGACAGTACTCTAAGTGTGATAGGACCAGGTACAGTACTCTAAGTGTGATAGGACCAGGGACAGTACTCTAAGTGTGATAGGACCAGGGACAGTACTCTAAGTGTGATAGGACCAGGGATTGACCATATAACCAGACAGTACTCTAAGTGTGATAGGACCAGGGATTGACCATATAACCAGACAGTACTCTAAGTGTGATAGGACCAGGGACAGTACTCTAAGTGTGATAGGACCAGGGATTGACCATATAACCAGACAGTACTCTAAGTGTGATAGGACCAGGTACAGTACTCTAAGTGTGATAGGACCAGGGACAGTACTCTAAGTGTGATAGGACCAGGGACAGTACTCTAAGTGTGATGGGACCAGGGACAGTACTCTAAGTGTGATAGGACCAGGGACAGTACTCTAAGTGTGATGGGACCAGGGATTGGCCATATAACCAGACAGTACTCTAAGTGTGATAGGACCAGGGACAGTACTCTAAGTGTGATAGGACCAGGGATTGACCATATAACCAGACAGTACTCTAAGTGTGATAGGACCAGGGACAGTACTCTAAGTGTGATGGGACCAGGGACAGTACTCTAAGTGTGATGGGACCAGGGATTGGCCATATAACCAGACAGTACTCTAAGTGTGATAGGACCAGGGACAGTACTCGAAGTGTGATAGGACCAGGGATTGACCATATAACCAGACAGTACTCTAAGTGTGATAGGACCAGGGACAGTACTCTACGTGTGATAGGACCAGGGACAGTACTCTAAGTGTGATAGAACCAGGGATTGACCATATAACTGTGAGAGAGAGAGAGAGAGAGAGAGAGAGAGAGAGAGAGAGAGAGAGAGAGAGAGAGAGAGAGAGAGAGAGAGAGAGAGAGAGAGAGAGAGAGAGAGAGAGAGAGAGAGAGAGAGAGAAGGTAAACATGTATCTATGTCAGCACACATACACACAGGGCTTAACATTTACTCTTTTAGCCAAAAGTCAGACACATGTTTAATAGAAAGTTACTTGTACAAAAATAAGAGACTGTCTGTAACACCGTGGGCCAACCAGGAGGCTGTTAATGGTGTTGTATGAAACCACTAAATAACCTGTGTTATTATCACTGGTGTTGAAGACTGCTGCTGTCTGATCCCATGTATTAGATACCATCTCCTCCTGCTGTCTGATCCCATGTATTAGATACCATCTCCTCCTGCTGTCTGATCCCATGTATTAGATACCATCTCCTCCTGCTGTCTGATCCCATGTATTAGATACCATCTCCTGCTGTCTGATCCCATGTATTAGATACCATCTCCTGCTGCTGTCTGATCCCATGTATTAGATACCATCTCCTCCTGCTGTCTGATCCCATGTATTAGATACCATCTCCTCCTGCTGTCTGATCCCATGTATTAGATACCATCTCCTCCTGCTGTCTGATCCCATGTATTAGATACCATCTCCTCCCTGTCTGATCCCATGTATTGCTGTCTGATCCCATGTATTAGATACCATCTCCCTGCTGTCTGATCCCATGTATTAGATACCATCTCCTCCTGCTGTCTGATCCCATGTATTAGATACCATCTCCTCCTGCTGTCTGATCCCATGTATTAGATACCATCTCCTGCTGTCTGATCCCATGTATTAGATACCATCTCCTCCTGCTGTCTGATCCCATGTATTAGATACCATCTCCTCCTGCTGTCTGATCCCATGTATTAGATACCATCTCTCCTGCTGTCTGATCCCATGTATTAGATACCATCTCTCCTGCTGTCTGATCCCATGTATTAGATACCATCTCCTCCTGCTGTCTGATCCCATGTATTAGATACCATCTCTCCTGCTGTCTGATCCCATGTATTAGATACCATCTCTCCTGCTGTCTGATCCCATGTATTAGATACCATCTCCTGCTGTCTGATCCCATGTATTAGATACCATCTCTCCTGCTGTCTGATCCCTGTCTGATACCCCTGCTGTCTGATCCCATGTATTAGATACCATCTCCTGCTGTCTGATCCCATGTATTAGATACCATCTCCTGCTGTCTGATCCCATGTATTAGATACCATCTCCTCCTGCTGTCTGATCCCATGTATTAGATACCATCTCCTCCTGCTGCTGTCTGATCCCATGTATTAGATACCATCTCCTCCTGCTGTCTGATCCCATGTATTAGATACCATCTCCTGCTGTCTGATCCCATGTATTAGATACCATCTCCTCCTGCTGTCTGATCCCATGTATTAGATACCATCTCCTCCTGCTGTCTGATCCCATGTATTAGATACCATCTCCTCCTGCTGTCTGATCCCATGTATTAGATACCATCTCCTCCTGCTGTCTGATCCCATGTATTAGATACCATCTCCTCCTGCTGCTGTCTGATCCCATGTATTAGATACCATCTCCTCCTGCTGCTGTCTGATCCCATGTATTAGATACCATCTCCTGCTGTCTGATCCCATGTATTAGATACCATCTCCTGCTGTCTGATCCCATGTATTAGATACCATCTCCTCCTGCTGTCTGATCCCATGTATTAGATACCATCTCCTCCTGCTGTCTGATCCCATGTATTAGATACCATCTCCTGCTGCTGTCTGATCCCATGTATTAGATACCATCTCCTCCTGTCTGATCCCATGTATTAGATACCATCTCCTGCTGCTGTCTGATCCCATGTATTAGATACCATCTCCTGCTGTCTGATCCCATGTATTAGATACCATCTCCTGCTGTCTGATCCCATGTATTAGATACCATCTCCTCCTGCTGTCTGATCCCATGTATTAGATATCTCCTGCTGTCTGATCCCATCTCCTCCTCCTGCTGTCTGATCCCATGTATTAGATACCATCTCCTCCTGCTGCTGTCTGATCCCATGTATTAGATACCATCTCCTCCTGCTGCTGTCTGATCCCATGTATTAGATACCATCTCCTGCTGTCTGATCCCATGTATTAGATACCATCTCCTGCTGTCTGATCCCATGTATTAGATACCATCTCCTCCTGCTGTCTGATCCCATGTATTAGAAACCATCTCCTGCTGCTGTCTGATCCCATGTATTAGATACCATCTCCTCCTGTCTGATCCCATGTATTAGATACCATCTCCTGCTGCTGTCTGATCCCATGTATTAGATACCATCTCCTGCTGTCTGATCCCATGTATTAGATACCATCTCCTGCTGTCTGATCCCATGTATTAGATACCATCTCCTCCTGCTGTCTGATCCCATGTATTAGATACCATCTCCTCCTGCTGCTGTCTGATCCCATGTATTAGATACCATCTCCTCCTGCTGTCTGATCCCATGTATTAGATACCATCTCCTCCTCCTCCTGTCTGATCCCATGTATTAGATACCATCTCCTGCTGTCTGATCCCATGTATTAGATACCATCTCCTCCTGCTGTCTGATCCCATGTATTAGATACCATCTCCTGCTGTCTGATCCCATGTATTAGATACCATCTCCTCCTGCTGTCTGATCCCATGTATTAGATACCATCTCCTCCTGCTGCTGTCTGATCCCATGTATTAGATACCATCTCCTGCTCTCTGATCCCATGTATTAGATACCATCTCCTCCTGCTGTCTGATCCCATGTATTAGATACCATCTCCTCCTGCTGCTGTCTGATCCCATGTATTAGATACCATCTCCTCCTCCTGCTGTCTGATCCCATGTATTAGATACCATCTCCTCCTGCTGTCTGATCCCATGTATTAGATACCATCTCCTGCTGTCTGATCCCATGTATTAGATACCATCTCCTCCTCCTGCTGTCTGATCCCATGTATTAGATACCATCTCCTGCTGCTGTCTGATCCCATGTATTAGATACCATCTCCTCCTGTCTGATCCCATGTATTAGATACCATCTCCTCCTGTCTGATCCCATGTATTAGATACCATCTCCTGCTGTCTGATCCCATGTATTAGATACCATCTCCTCCTGCTGTCTGATCCCATGTATTAGATACCATCTCCTCCTGCTGTCTGATCCCATGTATTAGATACCATCTCCTCCTCCTGTCTGATCCCATGTATTAGATACCATCTCCTGCTGTCTGATCCCATGTATTAGATACCATCTCCTGCTGTCTGATCCCATGTATTAGATACCATCTCCTGCTGTCTGATCCCATGTATTAGATACCATCTCCTCCTGCTGTCTGATCCCATGTATTAGATACCATCTCCTGCTGTCTGATCCCATGTATTAGATACCATCTCCTCCTGTCTGATCCCATGTATTAGATACCATCTCCTGCTGCTGTCTGATCCCATGTATTAGATACCATCTCCTGCTGTCTGATCCCATGTATTAGATACCATCTCCTGCTGTCTGATCCCATGTATTAGATACCATCTCCTCCTGCTGTCTGATCCCATGTATTAAATACCATCTCCTGCTGTCTGATCCCATGTATTATATACCATCTCCTCCTGCTGTCTGATCCCATGTATTAGATACCATCTCCTGCTGCTGTCTGATCCCATGTATTAGATACCATCTCCTCCTGTCTGATCCCATGTATTAGATACCATCTCCTCCTGCTGTCTGATCCCATGTATTAGATACCATCTCCTCCTGCTGTCTGATCCCATGTATTAGATACCATCTCCTCCTGCTGCTGTCTGATCCCATGTATTAGATACCATCTCCTCCTGCTGTCTGATCCCATGTATTAGATACCATCTCCTCCTCCTCCTGTCTGATCCCATGTATTAGATACCATCTCCTGCTGTCTGATCCCATGTATTAGATACCATCTCCTCCTGCTGTCTGATCCCATGTATTAGATACCATCTCCTGCTGTCTGATCCCATGTATTAGATACCATCTCCTCCTGCTGTCTGATCCCATGTATTAGATACCATCTCCTCCTGCTGCTGTCTGATCCCATGTATTAGATACCATCTCCTGCTCTCTGATCCCATGTATTAGATACCATCTCCTCCTGCTGTCTGATCCCATGTATTAGATACCATCTCCTCCTGCTGCTGTCTGATCCCATGCATTAGATACCATCTCCTCCTGCTGTCTGATCCCATGTATTAGATACCATCTCCTCCTCCTGCTGTCTGATCCCATGTATTAGATACCATCTCCTCCTCCTGCTGTCTGATCCCATGTATTAGATACCATCTCCTCCTGCTGTCTGATCCCATGTATTAGATACCATCTCCTGCTGTCTGATCCCATGTATTAGATACCATCTCCTCCTCCTGCTGTCTGATCCCATGTATTAGATACCATCTCCTGCTGCTGTCTGATCCCATGTATTAGATACCATCTCCTCCTGTCTGATCCCATGTATTAGATACCATCTCCTCCTGTCTGATCCCATGTATTAGATACCATCTCCTGCTGTCTGATCCCATGTATTAGATACCATCTCCTCCTGCTGTCTGATCCCATGTATTAGATACCATCTCCTCCTGCTGTCTGATCCCATGTATTAGATACCATCTCCTCCTCCTGTCTGATCCCATGTATTAGATACCATCTCCTGCTGTCTGATCCCATGTATTAGATACCATCTCCTGCTGTCTGATCCCATGTATTAGATACCATCTCCTGCTGTCTGATCCCATGTATTAGATACCATCTCCTCCTGCTGTCTGATCCCATGTATTAGATACCATCTCCTGCTCTCTGATCCCATGTATTAGATACCATCTCCTGCTGTCTGATCCCATGTATTAGATACCATCTCCTCCTGCTGTCTGATCCCATGTATTAGATACCATCTCCTGCTGTCTGATCCCATGTATTAGATACCATCTCCTCCTGCTGTCTGATCCCATGTATTAGATACCATCTCCTCCTGTCTGATCCCATGTATTAGATACCTGCCTGTGCAGTGGCCCGTTCCTGTAGGTTCATGCTCTACAACATCCGCAGAGTACGACCCTGCCTCACACAGGAAGCGGCGCAGGTCCTAATCCAGGCACTTGTCATCTCCCGTCTGGATTACTGCAACTCGCTGTTGGCTGGGCTCCCTGCCTGTGCCATTAAACCCCTACAACTCATCCAGAACGCCGCAGCCCGTCTGGTGTTCAACCTTCCAAAGTTCTCTCACATCACCCCGCTCCTCCGCTCTCTCCACTGGCTTCCAGTTGAAGCTCGCATCCGCTACAAGACCATGGTGCTTGCCTACGGAGCTGTGAGGGGAACGGCACCTCAGTACCTCCAGGCTCTGATCAGGCCCTACACCCAAACAAGGGCACTGCGTTCATCCACCTCTGGCCTGCTCGCCTCCCTACCACTGAGGAAGTACAGTTCCCGCTCAGCCCAGTCAAAACTGTTCGCTGCTCTGGCCCCCCAATGGTGGAACAAACTCCCTCACGACGCCAGGACAGCGGAGTCACCTTCCGGAGACACCTGAAACCCCACCTCTTTAAGGAATACCTAGGATAGGATAAAGTAATCCTTCTCACCCCCCCCCCCCTCTTAAAAGACTTAGATGCACTATTGTAAAGTGACTGTTCCACTGGATGTCATAAGGTGAATGCACCAATTTGTAAGTCGCTCTGGATAAGAGCGTCTGCTAAATGACTTAAATGTAATGTAAATGTAATGTCATTTGAAATCCATCGATTAGGTCAGAATTTATTCATTTCAATTGACTGATTTCCTCATGTGAACTGTCACTCAGTAAAACCGCTGTTACATGTTGTGTTTGTATTTCTGTTCAGTGTAACTTAAGAGGTTTTATCTATTTATAAGGTTCAAATATTCAGTGTTCAGTGTAACTTAAGAGGTTTTATCTATTTATAAGGTTCAAATATTCAGTGTTCAGTGTAACTTAAGAGGTTTTATCTATTTATAAGGTTCAAATATTCAGTGTGTAACTTAAGAGGTTTTATCTATTTATAAGGTTCAAATATTCAGTGTTCAGTGTAACTTAAGAGGTTTTATCTATTTATAAGGTTCAAATATTCAGTGTTCAGTGTAACTTAAGAGGTTTTATCTATTTATAAGGTTCAAATATTCAGTGTTCAGTGTAACTTAAGAGGTTTTATCTATTTATAAGGTTCAAATATTCAGTGTTCAGTGTAACTTAAGAGGTTTTATCTATTTATAAGGTTCAAATATTCAGTGTTCAGTGTAACTTAAGAGGTTTTATCTATTTATAAGGTTCAAATATTCAGTGTTCAGTGTAACTTAAGAGGTTTTATCTATTTATAAGGTTCAAATATTCAGTGTTCAGTGTAACTTAAGAGGTTTTATCTATTTATAAGGTTCAAATATTCAGTGTTCAGTGTAACTTAAGAGGTTTTATCTATTTATAAGGTTCAAATATTCAGTGTTCAGTGTAACTTAAGAGGTTTTATCTATTTATAAGGTTCAAATATTCAGTGTTCAGTGTAACTTAAGAGGTTTTATCTATTTATAAGGTTCAAATATTCAGTGTTCAGTGTAACTTAAGAGGTTTTATCTATTTATAAGGTTCAAATATTCAGTGTTCAGTGTAAGTCAGAGGTTTTATCTATTTATAACGTTAAAATATTCAGTGTTCAGTGTAACTTGGAGGTTTTATCTATTTATAAGGTTAAAATATTCAGTGTTCAGTGTAAGTTAGAGGTTTTATCTATTTATAAGGTTAAAATATTCAGTGTTCAGTGTAAGTTAGAGGTTTTATCTATTTATAAGGTTAAAATATTCAGTGTTCAGTGTAAGTTAGAGGTTTTATCTATTTATAAGGTTAAAATATTCAGTGTTCAGTGTAACTTAGATCCTTTATCAATCAATAAGGTTACTTGTCAATCAGGCTTCCTTTTCTCCCCAATTCCTTCGGTCTTCAATTGGTAGTTACAGTCTTGTCCCATCGCTGCAACTCCCGTACGGACTCGGGAGAGGCGAGAGCCGTGCGTCCTCCGAAACAATCTCTGGTGGCACAGCTTGCACAACGATGCAGTGAATTAGACACCCGGGAGGCCTCCGATTTGGCTATTCTAAAAATATGTTGTTTACTTTGTCAGAATTACATGGCCAGTATTGAATAATAGCCCATTTTGAACGATTGAGAGACGGTTTTACATGTCGGCCATTTGCGGTTATACATGACTGCAGGTGGAAAATGATTTTAGGACATGAAGTTGAGATTAATACATGCCAATAGCTAAATAGTTAACTAGAGAGAGAACCAGCCAAACTACACATTATGTTTCAAATCGGCTGTCGAGTTAGTCTATTGTGTGTCATTATTTTACCTGCTGTGTAATGTCTCTCAGCACTATCCTCTGGCAAAGGCCCACGGGCACGAAGCAGGTCAAGCAGGTCACGCAGGTCACTAGCAAGTATTGACTGAAAGACCGGACGACTGAAAGACCGCCTCCTAACTGTCAACGCCTACAACAATTATACTCCAATGCGCTCTGCAGAAAATGAGAGGACAAGTGAGCAAAACATGGCATTCCAAGGACACTTTGATCCGGTTCTGATCCGGTTCTGATCCAGTTCTGATCCAGTTCTGATCGGAGTAGCCGCCTAATTGATTGATATTGTGATTTTTACATGTCCATTCTGAGAACTTAAATCTCTAATCTGCTGACCAACATCACTTCTTTACTTACACCAGTCAAGAGGACAAGATCTACTCAGTGTTAAGACAAGACACAGATCTACTCAGTGTTAAGACAAGACACAGATCTACTCAGTGTTAAGACAAGACACAGATCTACTCAGTGTTAAGACAAGACACAGATCTACTCAGTGTTAAGACAAGACACAGATCTACTCAGTGTTAAGACAAGACACAGATCTACTCAGTGTTAAGACAAGACACAGATCTACTCAGTGTTAAGACAAGACACAGATCTACTCAGTGTTAAGACAAGACACAGATCTACTCAGTGTTAAGACAAGACACAGATCTACTCAGTGTTAAGACAAGACACAGATCTACTCAGTGTTAAGACAAGACACAGATCTACTCAGTGTTAAGACAAGACACAGATCTACTCAGTGTTAAGACAAGACAGATCTACTCAGTGTTAAGACAAGACACAGATCTACTCAGTGTTCTGACAAGACACAGATCTACTCAGTGTTAAGACAAGAACAGATCTACTCAGTGTTAAGACAAGACAGATCTACTCAGTGTTAAGACAAGACACAGATCTACTCAGTGTTAAGACAAGACACAGATCTACTCAGTGTTAAGACAAGACAGATCTACTCAGTGTTAAGACAAGACACAGATCTACTCAGTGTTAAGACAAGACACAGATCTACTCAGTGTTAAGACAAGACACAGATCTACTCAGTGTTAAGACAAGACACAGATCTACTCAGTGTTAAGACAAGACAGATCTACTCAGTGTTAAGACAAGACACATATCTACTCAGTGTTAAGACAAGACACAGATCTACTCAGTGTTAAGACAAGAAACAGATCTACTCAGTGTTAAGACAAGACAGATCTACTCAGTGTTCTGACAAGACACAGATCTACTCAGTGTTAAGACAAGACACAGATCTACTCAGTGTTAAGACAAGACACATCTACTCAGTGTTCTGACAAGACACAGATCTACTCAGTGTTAAGACAAGACACAGATCTACTCAGTGTTAAGACAAGACACAGATCTACTCAGTGTTAAGACGAGACAGATCTACTCAGTGTTATGACAAGACACAGATCTACTCAGTGTTAAGACAAGACACAGATCTACTCAGTGTTCTGACAAGACACAGATCTACTCAGTGTTAAGACAAGACACATCTACTCAGTGTTAAGACAAGACACAGATCTACTCAGTGTTCTGACAAGACAGATCTACTCAGTGTTCTGACAAGACACAGATCTACTCAGTGTTAAGACAAGACACAGATCTACTCAGTGTTAAGACAAGACACAGATCTACTCAGTGTTAAGACGAGACAGATCTACTCAGTGTTCTGACAAGACACAGATCTACTCAGTGTTAAGACAAGACACAGATCTACTCAGTGTTAAGACAAGACAGATCTACTCAGTGTTAAGACAAGACACAGATCTACTCAGTGTGCTGACAAGACTCATCGACTACATCTGTTCATCAGTTTGACTACTTCTCTCCCTCCCTCCATCCCTCTTCCCCTACTCTCCTTCTCACTCCCATCCTGCTCTCCGTCTGTCTGTCTCTCACTCGTAGGATCTCTGCTCTCTTTCTCTGCCACCCTCCTCCCCTCTCTTAATATTTTCTCTCCCAACCTCCCTCTCTCTTCCCCCTTTTCCACTCTCACTTCCCCATCTTCCCACTTTCCTCTCAACCTCCCCATATTTCCCCCTCCACCCCTCCTCCCTCTCATCCTCCCCATCTTCCCCCTCCTCCCTCTCAACCTCCCCATATTTCCCCCTCCTCCCTCTCATCCTCCCCATCTTCCCCCTCCTCCCTCTCAACCTCCCCATCTTCCCCCTCCATCCCTCCTCCCTCTCATCCTCCCCATTTTCCCCCTCCATCCCTCCTCCCTCTCATCCTCCCCATCTTCCCCCTCCATCCCTCCTCCCTCTCATCCTCCCCATCTTCCCCCTCCTCCCTCTCATCCTCCCCATCTTCCCCCCTCCACCCCCCTCCCCATCTCCCCCCCTCTCATCCTCCCCATCTCCCCCCCCCTCCATCCCTCCTCCCCATCTTTCCCCCTCCCCCCTCCTCCCTCTCATCCTCCCCATCTTCCCCCTCCTCCCTCCTCATCCTCCCCATCTTCCCCCTCCATCCCTCCTCCCTCTCATCCACCCCATCTTCCCCCTCCATCCCTCCTCCCTCTCAACCTCCCCATCTTTCCCCCCTCCATCCCTCCTCCCTCTCATCCTCCCCATCTTTCCCCCCTACACCCCTCCTCCCTCTCTCCTGTCATCCTCTGTGTGATCTATCCATCAGGTTGTTAGAGAGCTCTGTGTTTTAAGTCTGGCAGAGAGAGATAGAGAGAGAGGGAAGACACTCAGAGCAGCACAGTCACTGACACACTAAACACAGACAGACAGATGGAGGGGGTGAAGAGAGGTGGGGCCGAGGGAGGAACGTACAGAGAGACAACAGTGTCAACAGTCTCTCTCATCCCCTCCTCTCTCCTTCTCTCCTCCTCCTCTCTCCTTCCCTCCTCCTCCCTCTCCTCCTTCTCTCCTCCTCTCTCTCTCTCCTCTCCTTCCTCCTCCTCTCTCTCCTCT
>NW_025745395.1:10000-25000 GCF_021184085.1 Oncorhynchus gorbuscha | reverse complement strand
GAGAGAGAGAGAGACAAAACACACACAGTGAGGAAGAGAGACAAAACACACACAGTGAGAGAGAGAGACAAAACACACAGTGAGAAAGAGAGACAAAACACAGAGAGAGAGAGAGAGACAAAACACACACTTCTGTGCAAATAACTGTGCTTTGGGATGGATGAAAACAGGAAAGGAGGGATGATGAAAGCAGGAAAGGAGGGATGATAAAAAGAGGAAGAGAGGGATGATGTCTTAACTACCAGAATGTTGGAATCTTTCAAGGTTATGATGTCATTTATCACAAGACATCTAGTGGCTCTTTTGGGATTATCACGTGTATGTAAATATCTCTGGCTCTCTGTGTGGCCTTATCACATGTCAAATATTCAATTAGATGATTTTAAAATAAATAAAAACAAATACAATGACAAAGCTGTAAAACATGAGTTAAATATCCTTTTTTTTTTACAAAACGTGTATTTATTTGACCATTTCGATATGTTTTCGTTGTCAATGTTTTGGTGTCAAACTGGTGTCAGTTTTGAAAAAAAATCCGTAGTTGAATAGAAGTGCAGAGGCAATTGAAAACAACGGCATTATTGATTAGATGTATTTTTCTCTGTCTCATCTGCCGATGATAAACTTGATCTCCACTGTAAAAAGCATCTTGACAATATCTTCAACATTTTGTCTCTCTCTCTCTCTGTATGTGTTTGGTCTCTCTCTCTCTGTGTGTTTTGTCTCTCTCTCTGAGGTGTTAGCTCTCTGTGTTAGCTGCTTCAGCTGAGGTGTTCGCTGTTAGCTGAGGTGTTAGCTGTTAACTGAGGTGTTAGCTGAGGTGTTAGCTGTCAGCTGAGGTGTTCCCTGTTAGCTGAGGTGTTAGCTGTTAGCTGAGGTGTTAGCTGTTAGCTGAGGTGTTCGCTGAAGTGTTAGCTGTTAGCTGAGGTGTTAGCTGAGGTGTTAGCTGTCAGCTGAGGTGTTCGCTGTTAGCTGAGGTGTTAGCTGTTAACTGAGGTGTTAGCTGAGGTGTTAGCTGTCAGCTGAGGTGTTCCCTGTTAGCTGAGGTGTTAGCTGTTAGCTGAGGTGTTAGCTGTTATCTGAGGTGTTAGCTGTTAGTTGAGGTGTTAACTGAGGTGTTAGCTGTTAGCTGAGGTGTTAGCTGTTAGCTGAGGTGTTAGCTGAGGTGTTAGCTGTCAGCTGAGGTGTTCCCTGTTAGCTGAGGTGTTAGCTGTTAGCTGAGGTGTTAGCTGTTATCTGAGGTGTTAGCTGTTAGTTGAGGTGTTAACTGGGGTGTTAGCTGTTAGCTGAGGTGTTAGCTGTTAACTGAGGTGTTAGCTGTTAGCTGAGGTGTTAGCTGTTATCTGAGGTGTTAGCTGTTAGTTGAGGTGTTAACTGAGGTGTTAGCTGAGGTGTTAGCTGTCAGCTGAGGTGTTCCCTGTTAGCTGAGGTGTTAGCTGTTAGCTGAGGTGTTAGCTGTTATCTGAGGTGTTAGCTGTTAGTTGAGGTGTTAACTGAGGTGTTAGCTGTTAGCTGAGGTGTTAGCTGTTAGCTGAGGTGTTCCCTGTTAGCTGAGGTGTTAGCTGTTAGCTGAGGTGTTAGCTGTTATCTGAGGTGTTAGCTGTTAGTTGAGGTGTTAACTGAGGTGTTAGCTGTTAGCTGAGGTGTTAGCTGTTAACTGAGGTGTTAGCTGTTAGCTGAGGTGTTAGCTGTTATCTGAGGTGTTAGCTGTTAGTTGAGGTGTTAACTGAGGTGTTAGCTGTTAGCTGAGGTGTTAGCTGTTAGCTGAGTTGTTAGCTGTTAGTTGAGGTGTTAGGTGAGATGTTAGCTGAGGTGTTAGCTGTTAGCTGTTATTTGAGGTGTTAGCTGTTAGCTAAGTTGCTAGCTGTTAGCTGAGATGTTAGATTGGGTGTTAAATGAGGTGTTAGCTGTTAGCTGAGTTGTTAGCTGTTAGTTGCGGTGTTAGCTGAGGTGTTAGCTGTTAGCTGCGTTGTTAGCTCTCCATCTCTCTCTCCATCGCTCTCTGTCTGTCTATCTCTCTGTGTCTCTCTCTCTTTCTATCTCTCAATTCAATTCAATTCAATTCAAGGGCTTTATTGGCATGGGAAACGTGTTAACATTGCCAAAGCAAGTGAGGTAGATAATATATAAAGTGAATATATAAAGTGAAATAAACAATAAAAATTAACAGTAAACATTACACATACAGAAGTTTCAAAACAATAAAGACATTACAAATGTCATATTATATATATATACAGTGTTGTAACAATGTACAAATGGTTAAAGAACACAAGATAAAATAAATAAGCATAAATATGGGTTGTATTTACAATGGTGTTTGTTCTTCACTGGTTGCCCTTTTCTCGTGGCAACAGGTCACAAATCTTGCTGCTGTGTTGCACACTGTAGTATTTCACCCAGTAGATATGGGAGTTTATCAAAATTGGATTTGTTTTCGAATTCTTTGTGGATCTGTGTAATCTGTCTTTCTCTCTCTCTGTCTCTCTGTCTCTCTGTCTCTCGCTGTCTGTATCTCTCTGTCTCACCCTGTCTGTATCTCTCTGTCTCTCTGTCTCTCGTCTCTCTGTCTCTATCGCTGTCTGTATCTCTCTGTCTCACCCTGTCTGTATCTCTCTGTCTCTCTGTCTCCCTCTCTCTCTGTCTCTCTGTCTCTCGCTGTCTGTATCTCTCTGTCTCTCTGTCTCCCTCTCTCTGTCTCTCTGTCTCCCTCTCTCTGTCTCTCTGTCTCTCGCTGTCTGTATCTCTCTGTCTCTCTGTCTCTCTGTCTCTCTGTCTCTCTGTCTCTCTGTCTCTCTGTCTCTCTGTCTCTCTGTCTCTCTGTCTCTCTGTCTCTCTGTCTCTCTGTCTCTCAATTCAATTCAATTCGCTTTATTGGCTTGACGTAACAATGTACATATTTCCAAAGTTTATTTTGGATATTTACAATGTAAAAAATATATATAAAAAGTGAGAATCAAAATTGTCAACAGGAACAACAGTAACAACAATAACCAAGTGTCAAAATAACCAACACATTGAACAATAACAATAAGCATACAGTAGAGGACATGTGCAGGTTGATTGGTCTGTCAGACACTGTCCCTCATCTTATGGCAGGTAGCAATGTACTGCCAACCCACAGCTCTCTGCGTCCTCCCCCAACAGGACGGGTAGCCTACCCTCATCAGAGAGGTCTTTGAAACCTTGAATAAGGGTTTCACATTTGGGAAAATAACACTCTCTAATTATTTTATATTTTTGACATTTTGTCAGGAAATGCAGCTCCGTCTCAGGTTCTGCTGTGGTGCAGTGGTTGCACAGCCTTTCCTCTACAGGGAGCCAGGTTCTGCTGTGGTGCAGTGGTTGCACAGCCTTTCCTCTACAGGGAGCCAGGTTCTGCTGTGGTGCAGTGGTTGCACAGCCTTTCCTCTACAGGGAGCCAGGTTCTGCTGTGGTGCAGTGGTTACACAGCCTTTCCTCTACAGGGAGCCAGGTTCTGCTGTGGTGCAGTGGTTGCACAGCCTTTCCTCTACAGGGAGCCAGGTTCTGCTGTGGTGCAGTGGTTACACAGCCTTTCCTCTACAGGGAGCCAGGTTCTGCTGTGGTGCAGTGGTTACACAGCCTTTCCTCTACAGGGAGCCAGGTTCTGCTGTGGTGCAGTGGTTACACAGCCTTTCCTCTACAGGGAGCCAGGGTTCTGCCAGGTTCTGCTGTGTGGTGCAGTGGTTGCACAGCCTTTCCTCTACAGGGAGCCAGGTTCTGCTGTGGTGCAGTGGTTGCACAGCCTTTCCTCTACAGGGAGCCAGGTTCTGCTGTGGTGCAGTGGTTGCACAGCCTTTCCTCTACAGGGAGCCAGGTTCTGCTGTGGTGCAGTGGTTGCACAGCCTTTCCTCTACAGGGAGCCAGGTTCTGCTGTGGTGCAGTGGTTGCACAGCCTTTCCTCTACAGGGAGCCAGGTTTTTCTCTGTCTACCCTTCTCAATGGCAAGGCTGTGCTCACTGAGCCTGTACTTTGTCAAGGTTTTTCTAAGGTTTTGATCAGTAACCCGGGTCAAAGATTTAGCCACGGTGTACTGTTGATTTAGGGCCAGATAGCACTGCATTTTGATTTGTGTTTGTGTTTGTGTTTATCTGTCTCTTTCTGTCTGTCTGTCTGTCTGTCTGTCTGTCTGTCTGTCTGTCTGTCTGTCTGTCTGTCTGTCTGTCTGTCTGTCTGTCTGTCTGTCTGTCTGTCTGTCTGTCTGTCTGTCTGTCTCTCTTTCTGTCTGTCTGTCTCTCTCTTTCTCTGAAGACATCAAAAGAGAGTCTGATGTGCTGAAAGAGAAAAACAATATTTACTGTTGTCACGGTGATGTTTGGAAGACTCTCACACTCACAGACAGAATACTTTGGTTGTCAACAGTCGCTTTGTGGTTGTCAAAGAAACATAAACACTGTCTTTGGAGTTGTCACACACACAACCAGAAGCTCGAACACACACACACACACACACACACACACACACACACACACACACACACACACACACACACACACACACACACACACACACACACACACACACACACACACACACACACACACACACACACACTGTCACACACACAACCAGACGCTTGATCACACACACACACTGTCACACACACAACCAGACGCTTGACACACACACACACACACACACACACACTGTGTCACACAAACAGAGCCAGACGCGAGAACACACACACACACCTGTTAGAGACTGTAGGTGTAACCCCGGAGGGAAAGCCCGTCTACCCACAATGCATTGCAGCTGGTCAACTGGCAAGGAGGAACAAGAGACAGATGGAGAGGAGAGAGGGAGGGTGGGAGATAGAGGAAAGGAGGAGAGAGGGAGCGATAGAGAGAGAGAGAGGACAGGATAGGAGAAGGGAGGGGAGGGAGAGGAGGAGAGGGAGGGAGAAAGAGGGAGTGACAGGGGAAAGAGAGTGAGAGAATGAGAGAGGCAGATAGGAGGTTGAGAGGACTGGGAGGAGAGGGGAAAATGGAGAGGAGGGGAGAGGAGAGAGGAGAGGGGGAGGGAGGAGAGGAGAGGAGAGGAGAGGTGAGGAGAAGAGGGGAGGGGTAAGGAGAGGAGAGGAGAGGAGAGGAGAGGAGAGGAGAGGGGAGGAGAGGAGAGGAGAGGAGGGGTGAGGAGAGGAGGGTGAGGAGAGGAGGGGTGAGGTCACGGGGGAGGGGAGAGGAGAGGAGAGAGGGGAGGAGAGGAGGGGTGAGGAGAGGAGGGGTGAGGGGGGAGGGGTGAGGAGAGGAGAGGAGGGTGAGGAGGAGAGTGAGAGGGAGGGGTAAGGAGAGGAGGGGAGGGGTAGGGGTGAGGAGAGGAGGGGTGAGGAGAGGAGGGGTGAGGAGAGGAGGATTGAAGAGGGGAGGGGTGAGGTCACGGGGGGAGGGGTGAGGTAAGGATGAGGTCATGGCGTCTGCTGCGTTAATGATAATGTCACCGGCCAGGGGTAAGGGGTTCCATAGGGGATTGTGGGTAATGGGACTCGAGTCCATCTGCTCAACATGCAGACACACACACACACACACACACACACACACACACACACACACACACACACACACACACACACACACACACACACACACACACACACACACACACACACACACACACACACACACACTGTACATATCATGGGAGATGCTGTTTCTATCTCTTTCTCATATCCCCTGGCAGACCACGTTGGTAGATGACGTGTAAACCGGCCACTAGGGGTCATCAGTGAGCGCTGTCACCTCCAGGTCAGTTCTGCCAGGGTGTTGTGGACAGGGACAGTGTTTAGGTGTCAACCTCTGGATCAAAACACGTTCAAAATCAGCCAAAGACAATTAATGTCACTGAGACTGGGGAGTGTTATATATTCTACTGAGACTGGGGAGTGTTACATATTCTACTGAGACTGGGGAGTGTTACATAAACACTGAGACTGGGGAGTGTTATATATTCTACTGAGACTGGGGAGTGTTACATATTCCACTGAGACTGGGGAGTGTTACATAAACACTGAGACTGGGGAGTGTTATATATTCTACTGAGACTGGGGAGTGTTACATATTCTACTGAGACTGGGGAGTGTTACATATTCCACTGAGACTGGGGAGTGTTACATATTCCACTGAGACTGGGGAGTGTTACATATTCCACTGAGACTGGGGAGTGTTATATATTCTACTGAGACTGGGGAGTGTTATATATTCTACTGAGACTGGGGAGTGTTACATATTCTACTGAGACTGGGGAGTGTTACATATTCTACTGAGACTGGAGAGTGTTATATATTCTACTGAGACTGGGGAGTGTTACATATTCCACCCTGAGACTGGGTGGTGTTATATATTCCACTGAGACTGGGGAGTGTTACATATTCCACTGAGACTGGGGAGTGTTACATATTCCACCCTGAGACTGGGGAGTGTTACATATTCTACTGAGACTGGGGAGTGTTATATATTCCACTGAGACTGGGGAGTGTTACATATTCCACCCTGAGACTGGGGAGTGTTACATATTCTACTGAGACTGGGGAGTGTTATATATTCTACTGAGACTGGGGAGTGTTACATATTCTACTGAGACTGGGGAGTGTTATATATTCTACTGAGACTGGGGAGTGTTACATATTCCACCCTGAGACTGGGGAGTGTTACATATTCTACTGAGACTGGGGAGTGTTATATATTCTACTGAGACTGGGGAGTGTTACATATTCTACTGAGACTGGGGAGTGTTACATATTCTACTGAGACTGGGGAGTGTTACATATTCCACCCTGAGACTGGGGAGTGTTATATATTCTACTGAGACTGGGGAGTGTTATATATTCTACTGAGACTGGGGAGTGTTACATATTCCACCCTGAGACTGGGGAGTGTTACATATTCTACTGAGACTGGGGAGTGTTATATATTCTACTGAGACTGGGGAGTGTTACATATTCCACCCTGAGACTGGGGAGTGTTACATATTCTACTGAGACTGGGGAGTGTTATATATTCTACTGAGACTGGGGAGTGTTACATATTCTACTGAGACTGGGGAGTGTTATATATTCCACTGAGACTGGGGAGTGTTACATATTCCACTGAGACTGGGGAGTGTTACATATTCCACTGAGACTGGGGAGTGTTACATATTCCTACTGAGACTGGGGAGTGTTACATATTCTACTGAGACTGGGGAGTGTTACATATTCTACTGAGACTGGGGAGTGTTACATATTCCACTGAGACTGAGTTACATATTCCACTGAGACTGGGGAGTGTTACATATTCTACTGAGACTGGGGAGTGTTACATATTCTACTGAGACTGGGGAGTGTTACATATTCCACCCTGAGACTGGGGAGTGTTATATATTCTACTGAGACTGGGGAGTGTTACATATTCTACTGAGACTGGGGAGTGTTACATATTCTACTGAGACTGGGGAGTGTTACATATTCCACCCTGAGACTGGGGAGTGTTACATATTCTACTGAGACTAGTGTTACATATTCTACTGAGACTGGGGAGTTACATATTCTACTGAGACTGGGGAGTGTTATATATTCTACTGAGACTGAGTGTTACATATTCTACTGAGACTGGGGAGTGTTATATATTCTACTGAGACTGGGGAGTGTTATATATTCTACTGAGACTGGGGAGTGTTACATATTCTACTGAGACTGGGGAGTGTTATATATTCTCTGAGACTGGGGAGTGTTACATATTCCACTGAGACTGGGGAGTGTTACATATTCTACTGAGACTGGGGAGTGTTACATATTCTACTGAGACTGGGGAGTGTTACTGAGATATTCTACTGAGACTGGGGAGTGTTACATATTCCACCCTGAGACTGGGGAGTGTTACATATTCCACTGAGACTGGGGAGTGTTACATATTCCACTGAGACTGGGGAGTGTTACATATTCTACTGAGACTGGGGAGTGTTACATATTCTACTGAGACTGGGGAGTGTTATATATTCCACTGAGACTGGGGAGTGTTACATATTCCACTGAGACTGGGGAGTGTTACATATTCCACTGAGACTGGGGAGTGTTACATATTCTACTGAGACTGGGGAGTGTTACATATTCCACCCTGAGACTGGGGAGTGTTACATATTCTACTGAGACTGGGGAGTGACTGAGACTGGGGAGTGTTACATATTCCACTGAGACTGGGGAGTGTTACATATTCTACTGAGACTGGGGAGTGTTATATATTCTACTGAGACTGGGGAGTGTTACATATTCCACTGAGACTGGGGAGTGTTACATATTCTACTGAGACTGGGGAGTGTTATATATTCTACTGAGACTGGGGAGTGTTATATATTCTACTGAGACTGGGGAGTGTTACATATTCCACCCTGAGACTGGGGAGTGTTACATATTCTACTGAGACTGGGGAGTGTTATATATTCTACTGAGACTGGGGAGTGTTACATATTCCACCCTGAGACTGGGGAGTGTTACATATTCTACTGAGACTGGGGAGTGTTATATATTCTACTGAGACTGGGGAGTGTTACATATTCTACTGAGACTGGGGAGTGTTACATATTCTACTGAGACTGGGGAGTGTTATATATTCTACTGAGACTGGGGAGTGTTACATATTCTACTGAGACTGGGGAGTGTTACATATTCCACTGAGACTGGGGAGTGTTACATATTCTACTGAGACTGGGGAGTGTTACATATTCTACTGAGACTGGGGAGTGTTACATATTCCACTGAGACTGGGGAGTGTTACATAAACACTGAGACTGGGGAGTGTTATATATTCTACTGAGACTGGGGAGTGTTACATATTCCACTGAGACTGGGGAGTGTTACATATTCTACTGAGACTGGGGAGTGTTACATATTCTACTGAGACTGGGGAGTGTTACATAAACACTGAGACTGGGGAGTGTTATATATTCTACTGAGACTGGGGAGTGTTACATATTCTACTGAGACTGGGGAGTGTTACATATTCCACTGAGACTGGGGAGTGTTACATAAACACTGAGACTGGGGAGTGTTACATATTCTACTGAGACTGGGGAGTGTTACATATTCTACTGAGACTGGGGAGTGTTACATATTCTACTGAGACTGGGGAGTGTTATATATTCTACTGAGACTGGGGAGTGTTACATATTCCACCCTGAGACTGGGGAGTGTTACATATTCTACTGAGACTGGGGAGTGTTACATATTCTACTGAGACTGGGGAGTGTTACATATTCTACTGAGACTGGGGAGTGTTACATATTCTACTGAGACTGGGGAGTGTTACATATTCTACTGAGACTGGGGAGTGTTACATAAACACTGAGACTGGGGAGTGTTATATATTCTACTGAGACTGGGGAGTGTTATATATTCTACTGAGACTGGGGAGTGTTACATATTCTACTGAGACTGGGGAGTGTTATATATTCTACTGAGACTGGGGAGTGTTATATATTCCACTGAGACTGGGGAGTGTTATATATTCTACTGAGACTGGGGAGTGTTACATATTCCACTGAGACTGGGGAGTGTTACATATTCTACTGAGACTGGGGAGTGTTACATATTCTACTGAGACTGGGGAGTGTTATATATTCTACTGAGACTGGGGAGTGTTACATATTCTACTGAGACTGGGGAGTGTTACATATTCCACCCTGAGACTGGGGAGTGTTATATATTCTACTGAGACTGGGGAGTGTTACATATTCCACTGAGACTGGGGAGTGTTATATATTCTACTGAGACTGGGGAGTGTTACATATTCCACCCTGAGACTGGGGAGTGTTATATATTCTACTGAGACTGGGGAGTGTTACATATTCTACTGAGACTGGGGAGTGTTATATATTCTACTGAGACTGGGGAGTGTTATATATTCTACTGAGACTGGGGAGTGTTACATATTCTACTGAGACTGGGGAGTGTTATATATTCTACTGAGACTGGGGAGTGTTACATATTCTACTGAGACTGGGGAGTGTTACATATTCCACTGAGACTGGGGAGTGTTACATATTCTACTGAGACTGGGGAGTGTTACATATTCTACTGAGACTGGGGAGTGTTACATATTCTACTGAGACTGGGGAGTGTTATATATTCTACTGAGACTGGGGAGTGTTACATATTCTACTGAGACTGGGGAGTGTTATATATTCTACTGAGACTGGGGAGTGTTACATATTCTACTGAGACTGGGGAGTGTTATATATTCTACTGAGACTGGGGAGTGTTACATATTCTACTGAGACTGGGGAGTGTTATATATTCTACTGAGACTGGGGAGTGTTACATATTCTACTGAGACTGGGGAGTGTTATATATTCTACTGAGACTGGGGAGTGTTACATATTCTACTGAGACTGGGGAGTGTTACATATTCCACTGAGACTGGGGAGTGTTATATATTCTACTGAGACTGGGGAGTGTTACATATTCCACTGAGACTGGGGAGTGTTACATATTCCACTGAGACTGGGGAGTGTTACATATTCTACTGAGACTGGGGAGTGTTACATAAACACTGTGTTTGGAGTTGACACACAACCAGAAGCTTGAACACACACACCCCTCGGTTTCATGCAGCCATGTTGTCATCAGGTTGCCAGGGTGACAGACCCAGCGACATGGCCTCTGGTTTGCATTATGGAAAACTACAGACTGTGTGTATGTGTCAGTAGCTTACATAGTCACACTCTGGCCTTAGAGAAAGACCAGCTGGTACACACACAGCTGAGGGTTATGGGTAATATTTACCAGCTACCAACTGACACTTTACCTCTCTCTGTGTCTGTCTCTTTCTGTCTCGCTTTCTCTCTCTCTCTCTCTCTCTCTCTCTCTCTCTCTCTCTCTCTCTCTCTCTCTCTCTCTCTCTCTCTCTCTCTCTCTCTCTCTCTCTCTCTCTCTCTCTCTCTCTCTCTCTCTCTCTCTCTCTCTCTCTCTCTCTCTCTCTCTCTCTCTCTCTCTCTCTCTGCCAGTCTTCTCTCTCTCTCTCTCTCTCTCTGCCAGTCTTCTCTCTCTCTCCCTCTCTCTCCCTCTCTCTCCTCTCTCTCTCTCTCTCTCTCTCTCTCTCTCTCTCTCTCTCTCTGCCAGTCTTCTCCCTCACTCTCTCTCTCTCTCTCCTCTATGCCAGGCCAGTCTTCGCCTTCACCTCCTGTCTCTCTGTGATGTGAGCAGAACTCTCTGCTTTCTTCGGTCCTTGTTTCTGACTGAAACTCAAACAGCGTCCAGGCAGAAACGCACACACACTCATCAGTGGTGGCTTAGTGGCATCTCAGGGTAGGCCCATTCCACCCTGCAGGAATGTTATTGGGCTGTGTGTGTGTGTGTGTGTGTGTGTGTGTGTGTGTGTGTGTGTGTGTGTGTGTGTGTGTGTGTGTGTGTGTGTGTGTGTGTGTGTGTGTGTGTGTGTGTGTGTGTGTGTGTGTGTGTGTGTGTGTGTGTTCTGCATGTTGAGCAGATGGGACTCGATTCCCATTACCCACAATCCCCTATGGAACCCCTTACCACTGGCCGGTGACATTATCATTAACACAGCAGACACCACAACACACACTCTACAGACCCTAACCCTACCAACACACACTCTACAGACCTTAACCCTAACAACACACACTCTATAGACCCTACAAACACACACTCTACAGACCCTAACAACACACACTCTACAGACCCTACAAACACACACTCTACAGACCCTAACAACACACACTCTACAGCCCTAACCCTACCAACACACACTCTACAGACCCTAACCCTAACAACACCCACTCTACAGACCCCAACAACACCCACTCTACAGACCCCAACAACACACACTCTACAGACCCTAACCCTAACAACACCCACTCTACAGACCCCAACAACACCCACTCTACAGACCCCAACAACACCCACTCTACAGACCCCAACAACACACACTCTACAGACCCTAACCCTAACAACACCCACTCTACAGACCCCAACAACACCCACTCTACAGACCCTAACCCTACCAACACACACTCTCCAGGCCCTAACCCTAACAACACACACTCTACAGACCTTAACCCTAACAACACACACTCTATAGACCCTACAAACACACACTCTACAGACCCTAACAACACACACTCTACAGACCCTACAAACACACACTCTACAGACCCTAACAACACACACTCTACAGACCCTACAAACACACACTCTACAGACCCTAACAACACACACTACACAGGCCCTAACCCTAACAACACACACTCTACAGACCCTACCAACACAAACTCTCCAGGCCCTAACCCTAACAACACACACTCTACAGACCCTAACCCTACCAACACACACTCTACAGACCCTAACCCTAACAACACACACTCTCCAGACCCTAACCCTAACAACACACACTCTCCAGGCCCTAACCCTAACAACACACACTCTCCAGGCCCTAACCCTACCAACACACACTCTACAGACCCTAACCCTACCAACACCCACTCTACAGACCCTACCAACACCCACTCTCCAGACCCTAACCCTACCAACACCCACTCTACAGACCCTAACCCTAACAGCACACACTCTCCAGGCCCTAACCCTACCAACACCCACTCTACAGACCCTAACCCTACCAACACCCACTCTACAGACCCTAACCCTACCAACACCCACTCTACAGACCCTAACCCTACCAACACCCACTCTACAGACCCTAACCCTAACAGCACACACTCTCCAGGCCCTAACCCTAACAACACACACTCTACAGACCCTACCCCTACCAACACCCACTCTACAGACCCTACCCCTACCAACACACTCTACAGGCCCTAACCCTAACAACACACACTCTACAGACCCTAACCCTAACAACACACACTCTACAGACCCTAACCCTAACAACACCCACTCTACAGACCCTAACAACACCCACTCTACAGACCCTAACCCTACCAACACACACTCTACAGACCCTAACAACACACACTCTACAGACCCTAACAACACCCACTCTACAGACCCCAACAACACCCACTCTACAGACCCTAACCCTACCAACACACACTCTACAGACCCTAACAACACACACTCTACAGGCCCTAACAACACACACTCTCCAGGCCCTAACTCTACCAACACACACTCTACAGACCCTGATCCTAACAGCACCCACAGGCCCTAACCCTAACAACACACACTCTCCAGGCCCTAACCCTAACAACACACACTCTACAGACCCTAACCCTACCAACACACACTCTCCAGGCCCTAACCCTAACAACACACACTCTACAGACCCTAACCCTACCAACACCCACTCTACAGACCCTACCCCTACCAACACACACTCTACAGACCCTACCCAATATATATAATAATAATATATGCCATTTAGCAGACGCTTTTATCCAAAGCGACTTACAGTCATGTGTGCATACATTCTACGTATGGGTGGTCCCGGCGATCGAACCCACTACCCTGGCGTTACAAGCGCCATGCTCTACCAACTGAGCTACGGAAGGACTACCCCTACCAACACCCACTCTACAGACCCTACCCCTACCAACACCCACTCTACAGACCCTAACCCTACCAACACCCACTCTACAGACCCTACCCCTACCAACACACACTCTACAGACCCTACCCCTACCAACACCCACTCTACAGACCCTACCCCTACCAACACCCACTCTACAGACCCTACCCCTACCAACACCCACTCTACAGACCCTACCCCTACCCCTACCAACACCCACTCTACAGACCCTACCCCTACCAACACCCACTCTACAGACCCTACCCCTACCAACACACACTCTACAGACCCTACCCCTACCAACACACACTCTACAGACCCTACCCCTACCAACACCCACTCTACAGACCCTAACCCTACCAACACACACTCTACAGACCCTAACAACACACACTCTACAGGCCCTACCCCTACCAACACCCACTCTACAGACCCTACCCCTACCAACACCCACTCTACAGACCCTACCCCTACCAACACACACTCTACAGACCCTACCCCTACCAACACACACTCTACAGACCCTACCCCTACCAACACCCACTCTACAGACCCTAACCCTACCAACACACACTCTACAGACCCTAACAACACACACTCTACAGGCCCTACCCCTACCAACACCCACTCTACAGACCCTAACCATACCAACACCCACTCTACAGACCCTACCCCTACCAACACCCACTCTACAGACCCTAACCCTACCAACACACACTCTACAGACCCTAACAACACACACTCTACAGGCCCTACCCCTACCAACACCCACTCTACAGACCCTAACCCTACCAACACACACTCTCCAGACCCTAACAACACACACTCTACAGGCCCAAACAACACACACTCTACAGGCCCTAACAACACACACTCTACAGGCCCTAACAACACACACTCTACAGGCCCTAACAACACACACTCTATAGGCCCTAACAACACACACTCTACAGGCCCTAACAACACACACTCTATAGGCCCTAACAACACACACTCTACAGGCCCTAACAACACACACTCTACAGGCCCAAACAACACACACTCTACAGGCCCTAACAACACACACTCTACAGGCCCAAACAACACACACTCTTCAGGCCCTAACAACACACACTCTACAGGCCCTAACAACACACACTCTCCAGGCCCAAACAACACACACTCTACAGGCCCTAACAACACACACTCTACAGGCCCTAACAACACACACTCTACAGACCCTAACAACACACACTCTACAGGCCCAAACAACACACACTCTACAGGCTGGGGGAGAGATATGAATGTCTACTGTGATACTGGTGTCATGACGTCTTTAAGTACAGCCCCCTGCTCTCTGCTCCTACAGCCAGACTGCTGTGGTCAGACGTCCTAAATTAAGGTCGTAAAGTGTAAAAGATCGGTGAAGAATCCAGCTACGAACTGGTCTGTTTGGAACAACTTGGGGAAGCTCATGGGAGACGGTGCAGCC
>NW_025745395.1:0-5000 GCF_021184085.1 Oncorhynchus gorbuscha | reverse complement strand
TAACAAGACTCTAAAATAGACTTCTCTCCTTCCTACTCCATCTAACAAGACTCTAAAATAGACTTCTCTCCTTCCTACTCCATCTAACAAGACTCTATAATAGACTTCTCTCCTTCCTACTCCATCTAACAAGACTCTATAATAGACTTCTCTCCTTCCTACTCCATCTAACAAGACTCTAAAATAGACTTCTCTCCTTCCTACTCCATCTAACAAGACTCTAAAATAGACTTCTCTCCTTCCTACTCCATCTAACAAGACTCTAAAATAGACTTCTCTCCTTCCTACTCCATCTAACAAGACTCTGAAATAGACTTCTCTCCTTTCCTCACAAGACTCTAAAATAGACCTCTCTCCTTCCCACTCCATCTTACAATAATCTAAAAATAGACCTTCTCACTCTCTTCACTGTCTCTCCCTTTCTCTCTCCCATCATATCGTCAGTTCATATCTCCCTCATTCTCTCTCCATCTAACAAGACTCTTCTCTCTCTAACAGAACACTTAGTTGCTCGCCCATCAGACAGACAGAAAGACAGACAGACAGACAGACAGACAGACAGACAGACAGACAGACAGACAGACAGACAGACAGACAGACAGACAGACAGACAGACAGACAGACAGACAGACAGACAGACAGACAGACAGACAGACAGACAGAGCAGTGTTGTAAATTGTTGACAAATGGTTGATCAGAATGTAGCTCTGATCCTGATAAAGAGGTGACATCCATAGAGAATGATAGAGAAAGCATCCCTCCATACTTCCCATTATGGCATCTGTGAGCACACGGGCAGCGCCATTGAGGCAATCTCTATTTTGAAGTAGTACATTTTCTTCTTCACGATTGGCTGATCCCTCCTGATGACCTGTTGGGCATGACTCCAACAGGGTCAGCAGGAGGGATCAGCCAATGAAGTCGGGAAGTCCCACCCAGTTGACTACACCAGAGCCCTCTATCATTCTCTATGGTGACATCACAGAGGACAGATATAATTCAGGCCTCCAGTCTCTGTCTAGTAGTCTTCAAACACAACATTCAGGTGTGTGACAAGCCATTCCCTCTGATATCAACGCAACTGACGCTGTGTGTCTTCTTCCTACTCACCACAGACGGAGATAACGAGAGAGAGAGAGAAAGAGAGCGACAGAGAGAGAGAGAGAGAAAGCGAGAGAGAAAGAAAGAGAGAGAAAGACTGTTAAAAGAGAGCCTAAAGTTAAACAGAGAGAGAGAAAGACTGTTAAAAGAGAGCCAAAAGGTAAACAGAGAGAGAGAAAGACTGTTAAAAGAGAGCCAAAAGGTAAACAGAGAGAGAGAAAGACTGTTAAAAGAGAGCCTAAAGGTAAACAGAGAGAGAGAAAGACTGTTAAAAGAGAGCCAAAAGGTAAACAGAGAGAGAGAAAGACTGTTAAAAGAGAGCCTAAAGGTAAACAGAGAGAGGAAGACTGTTAATAAAAGAGAGCCAAAAGGAAAACAGGGAGAGAAAGGACAAAAGAAAGGCAGAGAACAGAAGAGAAGAGGAGCAGAATCCCTTTAAGTGTCAGATGATCTAATTCATGTAAATCTGTCCCCATTCAGGATGTAAATCCTTTAATTGCTGTAATTGACATGAATGCAGATAGAGGCTAGCGCTAAAATGCTAACAGGCTATTAGCTCATCTACAGCTAATGAAATCAGGTAGAGTCTACTGCTAACATGCTAACAGGCTGTTAGCTCATCTACAGCTAATGAAATCAGGTAGAGTCTACTGCTAACATGCTAACAGGCTGTTAGCTCATCTACAGCTAATTAAATCAGGTTGAGGCTACTGCTAACATGCTAACAGGCTGTTAGCTCATCTACAGCTAATGAAAGCAGGTTGAGGCTAGCGCTAATATGCTAACAGGCTATTAGCTCATCTACAGCTAATGAAATCAGGTAGAGTCTACTGCTAACATGCTAACAGGCTGTTAGCTCATCTACAGCTAATGAAATCAGGTAGAGTCTACTGCTAACATGCTAACAGGCTGTTAGCTCATCTACAGCTAATGAAATCAGGTAGAGTCTACTGCTAACATGCTAACAGGCTGTTAGCTCATCTACAGCTAATGAAATCAGGTAGAGTCTACTGCTAACATGCTAACAGGCTGTTAGCTCATCTACAGCTAATGAAATCAGGTAGAGTCTACTGCTAACATGCTAACAGGCTGTTAGCTCATCTACAGCTAATGAAATCAGGTAGAGTCTACTGCTAACATGCTAACAGGCTGTTAGCTCATCTACAGCTAATGAAATCAGGTAGAGTCTACTGCTAACATGCTAACAGGCTGTTAGCTCATCTACAGCTAATGAAATCAGGTTGAGGCTACTGCTAACATGCTAACAGGCTGTTAGCTCATCTACAGCTAATGAAATCAGGTAGAGTCTACTGCTAACATGCTAACAGGCTGTTAGCTCATCTACAGCTAATGAAATCAGGTTGAGGCTACTGCTAACATGCTAACAGGCTGTTAGCTCATCTACAGCTAATGAAAGCAGGTTGAGGCTAGCGCTAATATGCTAACAGGTTAAAAGGATAACAGCTGAACACTTTCATCGGCAGCCTGTTTTATATAACAGCCTCAGGCACAAACACTATTTATGTAATATATAACCACCACAACACGATGTAAACAATATAAACATATATAATATACCACACAACACATTATAAAAATATAAAATATGTTAGGGCTGTCACCGACATAAAAACATCTTGGCTGACCGAAAGTCATCTGTTCTTTCAACCGATCAACATAACCAGAATGAAAAAACCTTAACCTGACCCAACTACTCTCCTCCCTCTCCTGCTGGCTTCCACATCTCCTTCCATTACTCTCCTGCTGGCTTCCACATCTCCTTCCATTACTCTCCTACTGGCTTCCACATCTCCTTCCATTACTCTCCTACTGGCTTCCACATCTCCTTCCATTACTCTCCTACTGGCTTCCACATCTCCTTCCATTACTCTCCTACTGGCTTCCACATCTCCTTCCATTACTCTCCTGCTGGCTTCCACATCTCCTTCCATTACTCTCCTACTGGCTTCCACATCTCCTTCCATTACTCTACTACTGGCTTCCACATCTCCTTCCATTACTCTCCTACTGGCTTCCACATCTCCTTCCATTACTCTCCTACTGGCTTCCACATCTCCTTCCATTACTCTCCTACTGGCTTCCACATCTCCTTCCATTACTCTCCTACTGGCTTCCACATCTCCTTCCATTACTCTCCTACTGGCTTCCACATCTCCTTCCATTACTCTCCTACTGGCTTCCACATCTCCTTCCATTACTCTCCTACTGGCTTCCACATCTCCTTCCATTACTCTCCTGCTGGCTTCCACATCTCCTTCCATTACTCTCCTACTGGCTTCCACATCTCCTCCCTCTCCTGCTGGCTTCCACATCTCCTTCCATTACTCTCCTACTGGCTTCCACATCTCCTCCCTCTCCTGCTGGCTTCCACATCTCCTCCCTCTCCTGCTGGCTTCCACATCTCCTCCCTCTCCTACTGGCTTCCACATCTCCTTCCATTACTCTCCTGCTGGCTTCCACATCTCCTTCCATTACTCTCCTACTGGCTTCCACATCTCCTCCCTCTCCTGCTGGCTTCCACATCTCCTCCCTCTCCTGCTGGCTTCCACATCTCCTCCCTCTCCTGCTGGCTTCCACATCTCCTTCCATTACTCTCCTACTGGCTTCCACATCTCCTCCCTCTCCTGCTGGCTTCCACATCTCCTTCCATTACTCCATTATCTCCTCCCTCTCCTACTGGCTTCCACATCTCCTCCCTCTCCTGCTGGCTTCCACATCTCCTCCCTCTCCTGCTGGCTTCCACATCTCCTCCCTCTCCTGCTGGCTTCCACATCTCCTTCCATTACTCTCCTACTGGCTTCCACATCTCCTCCCTCTCCTGCTGGCTTCCACATCTCCTTCCATTACTCTCCTACTGGCTTCCACATCTCCTCCCTCTCCTGCTGGCTTCCACATCTCCTCCCTCTCCTGCTGGCTTCCACATCTCCTCCCTCTCCTACTGGCTTCCACATCTCCTTCCATTACTCTCCTGCTGGCTTCCACATCTCCTTCCATTACTCTCCTACTGGCTTCCACATCTCCTCCCTCTCCTGCTGGCTTCCACATCTCCTCCCTCTCCTGCTGGCTTCCACATCTCCTCCCTCTCCTGCTGGCTTCCACATCTCCTCCCTCTCCTGCTGGCTTCCACATCTCCTTCCATTACTCTCCTGCTGGCTTCCACATCTCCTCCCTCTCCTGCTGGCTTCCACATCTCCTTCCATTACTCTCCTGAAGTTACACGAGGAGTCGGCCACCTTTCTCATGTGGAATGACAATTTATAATATAATAATAATATATAATAATATATAATATATATAATAATATATAATAATATATGCCATTTAGCAGACGCTTTTATCCAAAGCGACTTACAGTCATGTGTGCATACATTCTACGTATGGGTGGTCCCGGGGATCGAACCCACTACCCTGGCGTTACAAGCGCCATGCTCTACCAACTGAGCTACACAGGACCATTATCTTACCATTTCTACAGATCTGCCTGTTTTGGTTTTCATGAAACAGTTTTATTTAATTTACAATAAGGTCTTCATATCTCATGTGGTTTATCAGCATTCTATCCAAATCTAAATGAAAATGATACAAACCTAAAAAAAAGTCTATTCTATTTCCAACTATGTAAAAATAATCTACATAAAGCCAACAAATAAAACCAATGCAGCCTGCAGGTAGAAAATATCCTGATAAAAAAAATGTTTTTAAATCCTATAAATCACATTGACTGTGCATGGCCTGTCTGCAACCAACTTGACACACTGTATCAACTATTAACTTTTGGTCAGGCCTGAAGCTTGTGCTAGTAACCTAGCAACATTGTATAACATATTCTGCATCCTCAGAGTTTCCCCTCAACCGGTGAGCTCAGTACAGACAGACAG